>NC_045454.1:15480281-15521407 GCF_002776525.5 Piliocolobus tephrosceles | reverse complement strand
AAAAAAAAAAAAAAAAAAAAAAAAAAAAAAAACTGAAGTACATATCTTTGCATTCCAGACATCACAGGACCCCAACTCAAAACACCGTGTGTGTGTGTGCGCGTGTGTGTGCGCGCGCGCGCGGCATAACATATAAACTACGTATCTTTGCATTCAAGACACCATAGGACCTGCGTGGACCTGCGTGGAGGGTAGGAGAAAGTGCAGAAAGAGAAAGGAAATTAGAGACGCCTCCAGGGCTCAGGTCCAGTCTGGCGTCCCTCCGGGAGATCATCTTGCAGATCTGCAGCCTCTACACCCCTCTCTAAACCCACAGGCCAACTGGGTGTGTCTGAGCTCTGAAACCTACATCCACAACCAAGGCCACCTAGGGTCGCGCCTCTCCCCGAACGCCGCCCCAAATTAATCTCAGACCTCAGTGTCTTCTCAGATCTCCCTCTTCTCTGGGACCAGGTGGGGGTCTCACTCCCCGCTAAATGTCCTGGTCATGTTCTTGTAGACCCACTCCAGGTGGGACCTTCCCATGTATTTATTCCTTCGAGGTGGATTGATACTGAGACAGAAATGAGTGTTATTCATTGTGTTTATGTTCTTTTTCAATCCACTTCCCTGGAACGGGCCGGGCACACAGTGGCTGTTCCACAAGTACTTGATGAATGAATAGTAAATGAGTGGGTCAGCTCCTGACCTTGTTCCAGTGTATTCAGGGAGACAGATCCAGACACAGAGGTGTAGGGGTGTCAAAGTTGTGTTTGAGACAGGGACCTCTGGGGAGGAAGAGGAGAAGGACTCTGAGGACTATGGGTTTCCTAGGAATAGTATCTCAGCTGGGTCTGAAAGATAATGAAGGCTGGTCAAGCAGAAAGAAAAGACACAGGTAATCACTTTCTTATTAGGCAGGGGGAATATTGTGAAATAACTTGATTTTAAAGTGTGAGGGAGGCTGGCGTGGAGGCTCATGCCTGTAATCCCAGCACTTTGGGAGGCTGACATGGGCAGATCACTTGAGGTCAACCAGCCTGGCCAACATGGTGAAACCCCAACTCTACTAAAAAAAAAAAAAAAAATTAGCTGGGCATGGTGGCACACACCTGTAGTCCCAGCTACTTGGGAGGCTGAGGCAGGATAATCGCTTGAGTCCGGGAGGCAGAGGTTGCAGTGAGCTGAGATGGCGCCACTGCAGCCCAGCCTGGCCGATACAGTGGCCCAGCTTGGGTGACACAGCGAGACTCTGTCTTAATTACATAAACAAATAAATAAAGTCTGAGGGACCCAGGTGCAGTGATGCATGCCTGTAGCCCCAGCTACTGGGGAAGCTTAGGTGTGAGGATCACTTGAGCCCAGGAGTTTGAGACCAGCCTGGGTAACATAGTGAGACCCTGTCTCAAGAAAAAAAAAAAAAAAAGGCAAGTGCCTGTAGTCCCAGTTACTGGGGAGGCTGAGGTGGGAGGATTGTTTGAGCCTGGGAGATGAGGCGGCAGTGGGCCATGATTGTGTCACTGCACTCCAGGTTGGGTGACAGAGTGAGTCCTTGTCTCCAAAAAAGAAGTCATAATCAGCCAGGCGCAGTGGCTCACTCCTGTAATCCCGGCACGAAGTGGGCGGATCACTTGGGGTCAGGAGTTCGAGACCAGCCTGACCAACATAGCAAAACCCCATTTCTATTAAAAAATACAAAGATTAGGCCAGGCGCAGTGGCTCACGTCTGTAATCCCAGCAATTTGGGAGGCAGAGGCAGGCAGATCACGAGGTCAGGAGTTCGAGACCATCCTGGCTAACATGGTGAAACCCCGTCTCTACTAAAAATACAAAAAATTAGCCAGGTGTGGTGGCGTGCGCCTGTAGTCCCAGCTACTTGGGAGGCTGAGGCAGGAGAATGGCGTGAACCCGGGAGGCGGAGCTTGCAGTGAGCCGAGAGCCGAGATTGTGCCACTGTACTCCAGCCTAGGAGACAGAGTGAAACTCTGTCTCAAAAAAAAAAGAAACAAAAACAAAGATTAGCTGGGCATGGTGGTCTATGCCTGTAGTCCCAGTTACCTGGGAGGCTGAGGCAGGAGAATCGCTTGAACCTGGGAGGTGAAGGTTGCAGTCAGTCGAGATTGTGCCACTGCACTCCAGCCTGGGTGACAGATTGAAATTCCATCTCAAAAAGAAAAGAAAAGAAAAGAAAAGTCGTAATTATGCCTTCAAGTCAGTGGTATAATAAGAGAGAAATTTTTGGCCGGGCGCAGTGGCTCAAGCCTGTAATCCCAGCACTTTGGGAGGCCGAGAAGGGAAGATCGTGAGGTCAGGAGATCGAGACCATCCTGGCTAACATGGGAAACCCCGTCTCTACTAAAAAAACAAAAAAATTAGCCAGTTGTGGTGGTGGGCCTCTGTAGTCCCAGCTACTGGGCAGGCTGAGCCAGAAGGGTGTGAACCCAGGAGACGGAGCTTGCAGTGAGCCGAGAGTGCCACTGCACTCCTGCCTGGGCAACAGAGCAAGACTCTGTCTCAAAAAAAAAAAAAAAGCAAAAAAAGGGAGATACTTTTTTTTTCTTTTTTTTGAGGTAGAGTCTCGCTCTGTCGCCCAGGCTGGAGTGCAATGGCGTGATCTCGGCTCACTGCAACCTCTGCCTCCCGGATTCAAGTGATTCTCCTGCCTCAGCCTCCCAAGTATGTGGGACTACAGGCGTGTGCCACCACACCGGGCTAATTTTTTGTATTTTTAGTAGAGATGAGGTTTCACTGTGTTAGCCAGGATGGTCTTGATCTCCTGGCCTCATGATCCACCCACCTTGGCCTCCCGAAGTGCTGGGATTACAGGCATGAGCCACTGTGCCCAGCTGAGAAAAAAAAAATTAAAAGTAAAGTCTGAGGGGACAAGTGTAGACAGATAAGTTGGAGCAGTTCCTGAAGCAAAACTTGGTGAGAAACAAAGTTTCCAGGCATTCTTCATTCACCAGGCCCATTTCAAGTTAGACATATTGGTCTAGTTTATCCTTCTAGCAACCAAATGAGGAAGCTAGTTTTATTACCAACCCCATTTTATAGGTCAGAAAACTAAGTCTGACCAGTTACAAACGTTTCCAAGGTCACACAGCCCAATTGTGCCACTTTGGGCATTTAAACTAAGCCTAGCTATGAATCACAACACTATACTAACTTTTTTTGAGATGGAGTCTTATTCTGTTGCCCAGTCTAGAGTGCGGTGGTGCGATCTCGGCTCACTGCAACCTCCACTTCCCAGGTTCAAACAATTCTCCTGCCCCAGCCTCCTGAGTCGCTGGATATATAGTCGTGAGCCACTGCACCCGGCCTAATTTTTTTTCTTTTAGGGGGTCTTGCCCTCTCCCTCAGGCTGGAGTGCAGGGGTCTGATGATGGCTCACTGCTGCCTCCACCTCCTAGGCTTAAGCGATCCTCCTGCATCAGCCTCCCAAGTAGCTGGGCACACGGGCATGCGCCACTGCGCCCAGCTTATTTACTTATTTATTTAATTTATTTAGAGACGGAGTGTCGCTCTGTCGCCCAGGCTGGAGTGCTGTGGTGCGATCTCGGCTCACTGCAAGCTCCGTCTCCCGGGTTCACGCCATTCTCCTGCCTCAGCCTCGCGAGTAGCTGGGACTACAGGCGCCCGCCACCATGCCTGACTAAGTTTTTGTATTTTTAGTAGAGACGGGGTTTCACCGTGTTAACCAGGATGGTCTCGATCTCCTGACCTCGTGATCTGCCCGCCTCTGCCTCCCAAATTGCTGGGATTACAGGCGTGAGCCACCTCGCCCAACACTAATGTATTTTTTGTAGTCAGGGTCTCCCTATGTTGTCCAGGGTGGTCTTGAACTCTTGGGCTCAAGCCAGTCACCTGCCTCTGCCTCCCAAAGTGCTGGGATTATAGGCGTGACCCACCACGCCCGGCTAACTATGTAAGTTTTCTAAGGAATATGTCTGTGGCTGCTTGGGGGACTGCTGTGCATGGGGGCTACCATGACCCTTCTTCCCCTTGGCACGCCTGGTCTCAACCAACCCCCAAAAGACCGCCGATAGCTATCGGAACCAATCAGCATTCAGGAAGGGGGCGGACCTAGTGAACCTCACAGCCAATTGGTGGATGGGAGGTGTTAAGACCAAGAAAGGGAGAGTTCTGAAATTGAGGCTGGGAGGGGCGGGGCTATAACCGGCACTTCCCTGGCACGCGCCTCTGGGTTTCCGTCCTCTCAGAGCCACGAAGGCAAAGGGCATGGAAAGGGCACGCGCATGCGTGTAGGGGTGCCCGAGGCCCGGAACAGAGCCAGGTGGCTTCGAGAGCTGGGGTCACCGCGGAAAAGAAGCCATTGCGCCCCACAGGTACTTGAAGTGGGAAGGGCCGGGGTTCGTTGGGTAGGAGACGTGCCCTTCCCCCACCCAGCTCCTACCAGCCATACCCGAGTCCCTTCACTCTGCGACCCCTGCCCTACAGCGGCTGGCCACCATGCTTCCTCTCCTACCCTAGGCCCTTCCTTTGTGATCAGGCCCTGTCCCTGATCGCGCCTCTGTCTCCCTTTCTGTTCTCTCGAGGTTTTCTCAGGCTCGCTGGACTTCTCTTGCTGCTCTCCCTCTCCTGCTTCTTTTAGTCTACCATCTCTTTCCACTTTCTGTATTCCCCTGTACCTCGTCTACCCCTGGATTTCTCCGTCCGAATCCCTTTCTGGTACCCCAGATCCCTCCAATCTCATGACCCCTTCGCCACCCTTCATCCTTTTTTTCTTTCTTTCTTTTTTTTTGAGACAGAGTCTCGTTGTGTCCGCCAGGCGGGAGTGCAGTGGCGCAATCTCGGCTCACTGCAACCTCCGCCTCACGATTTCAAGTGATTTTCCTGCCTCAGCCTCCTGAGTAGGTGAGATTACAGGCATTCACCACAACGCCCGGCTAATTTTTGTATTTTTAGTAGAGGCGGGGTTTCACATGATGGCCAGGCTGGTCTCCAACTCCTGACCTCAAATGATCCACCCACCTCGGCCTCCCCAAGTGCTGGGACTACAGGCGTGAGCCACTGCGCCTGGCCCCCACCCTCCATCTTTTAACTGTTTCCCCATGTCCCTGTTCCTAATAGCCTTTCTCTATGTCCTGGCTTCTCTTCCCATTAGCAGTGATTACTTCGACATCATGCTACCCCTGTGATTCCTTATCTGACCAAACCTTTTCCAATCTCTTTCTGCTCACTTATTTTCTCTCATCTTCTCTCTCTCTCTTTTCAGAGACAAGGTCTCACTCTCTTGCCTAGGCTGGGGCACAGTGGTGCAATCATAGTTCAGTGTAACCTCCAACTCCTGGACTCAAAGGATCCTCCCATCTCAGCTTCTCTAGTAGCTGGGACTACAGGTGTGGGCCACAGAATCCCAGCAAATTTTTTCTTTCTTTCTTTTTTTTCTTTTTGAGACAGAGCCTCACTCTGTTGCCCAGGTTTATCATGCAGTGGCACAATCTTGGCTCATTGCAACCTCCATCTCCTGGGTTAAAGCAATTCTCCTGCATCAGCCTTCTGAGTAGCTGGGATTACAGGCACGCACCATCGCATGCAGCTAATTTTTGTATTTTTAGTAGAGACGAGGTTTTGACATGTTGGCCAGGCTGGTCTCGAACTCATGGCCTCAGGTGATCTGCTTGCCTCGGCCTCCCAAAGCACTGGGATTACGGGCATGAGCCACAGCACCTGGCATCGTCCAGCTAATTTTTATTTGGATTTTTTTGTAGAGACGAGGGTCTCGCTTTGCTGCTCAGTTTGGTCTTGAACTCCTGGCCTCAAGCAGTACTCCCGCCTCAGCCTCCCAAAGTGCTAGGATTACAGATGTGAGCCGCTGTGCCTGGCCTCATCTAGTCACCCTAAATAGTATTCCCACCTCACCCAAAAACATCTCCCTATTCACTTATTTTTTTGTTTTGTTTTGTTTTGTTTTTGAGATGGAGTCTCACTTTGTTGCCCAGACTGAAGTGCAGTGGCACAATCTTGACTCACTGCAACCTCTGCCTTCTGGTTTCAAGTGATTCTTCTGCCTCAGCCTCCTGCCTCAGCCTCCTGAGTAGCTGAGATTACAGGTGTGCACCACTACACCAAGCTATGTATGTGTGTGTGTGTGTGTGTATATATATATATATATAGTTGTTGTTGTTTTGTTTTTGTTTTTGTTTTTGTTTTTGTTTTTGTTTTGAGACAGAGTCTCGCTGTTTCGCCCAGGCTGGAGTGCAGTGACATGATCTCAACTCACTGCAACCTCCGCCTCCTGGGTTCAAGTGATTCTCCTGCCTCAGCCTCCTGAGTAGCTGGAATTACAGGTGCGTGCCACCATATCTGGCTAATTTTTGTATTTTTAGTAGAGACGGGGTTTCACCATGGCCAGGCTGGTCTCGAACTCCTGACCTCAGGTGATCCGCCTGCCTCAGCCTCCCAAAGTACTAGGATTACAAGCGTGAGCCACTGCGCCTGGCCAATTTTTGTATTTTTAGTAAAGACAGGGTTTTGCCATGTTGGCTGGGCTGGTCTTGAACTCCTGACCTCAAGTGATCTACCAACCTCGGGCTACCACAGTGTTGATATTACAGGCATGTGCCACCGCGCCTGGACCTTCCTATTCACTTTGCTACTCCCCTTGACTTACCTGCATGCTGATGGCCACCCTATCTTTATATTCCAGGACACCATGGATACCCGGGGACCAGTCTCCCAACCTTTTCAGCAGCCTGAGAAACCTGGTCGTGTCCGCCGTCGGAAGACTAGGCGGGAACGTAACAAGGCCCTGGTGGGCAGCCGCCGGCCATTAGCCCATCACGATCCTCCTGTGGCCATTCGGGATCCACCTGTGGTCCCTACTGCCTCCAAGCTCGTGGTCATAACCCAGGGCCGGCTGAGCCGGGAGCATTGGGGTCTCTTCAACCACGAGGTGAAATCCCTAGATGTTGCAAGGCTGCTTAGCAGTGGGACACTGGTGCCAGGCAGCCCCACACTCCCCGCCAAGCCCTCTCCAAGCCCAGGCAGGGCCCAGGAAATAGCCCCACAATCCAGGGACAAAGAGAACCAGATGCCTGGAGGCTCGGGCCCAGGCCCACCCAGTTCCCCAGAGTTGCCTGGCGTGGGGCAGCTGCTGGCAGAGCTGCAGTGTCAGCTGAGTTTGCCACAGGCGTTCCCCCAGAGGAACCTGATTCAGGATGCCAGGGATGCCATCGTGCGTACCTTGCAGGCCTGTCATGGTTGTGTACCTGACCTTACACTGGTGCTTCGGGGCTGCCAGCCACCCTTGCCAGGTGAGCCTCGCTCCTGCCCCTGTACTCCCCTTCCCTTTGTTGGCTGTAGCTTAGCTGGCCTCTATGCTTCTTTCTCTGTGCCAGGGGCCAAGCCTGGGGTCCCTGAGAGAAAGATGACACCCTTCTGGATCAATAGCCCTGATCAAGTCCCAGAGGAGGGGAGGCAAAGGAAGCAACAAGGGACAAAGGAGTTCACCTTCCCCATGCCCTACACCTCCAGCATGCCCACTGCACACAGGGGGAGTATGGCACCGCCAAGACGTCCCTGGCCACCATACTTTCCCTCACTGTCTTCGCCATCTGGAACAGCCTGGGGTCCTCCAACAGCGTTTGACTTGCTAAAAAGCATCTGGCTGGTAGCCACGCCACCCCCTCCTCAGCCCTGGGGGGTTGGCCTCCCTCAGCCCCTGCCTCAGCCTTCATCACCCCTGTTGCCTCAAACCTCTGTCCTGGACTGGAGCCCCTGCCCTCCTTCCCCACCGCCCAGTCTCTCCTGGGTAGTGGCCCAGAGCAGTCCAGAAGCCTGGTCTTTTCCACCCATGAGACTGTACTGAGGAGGGGCTGAGGCTAGGGCTGGGGACAGATATCTGGTATTCCCAGTGACCTCAATAAAGTACTTTTCATGGCCTTCTTGATTTTCAGTGAGTTGCTGACCCAGGAGAGCAGCTTTCCTTAGCTCTGAGTTCTAGGTCCAAGATGGAGGGGATGGTACTGTGGCTTGTTACCTTCATAGGGTCTGAGGAGCCAGCATGGTGGGGAAAATTGGGGCTTCAATTAGTCCAACACATATGCCCACTGTGGCTAACTGTATACCTGACCCTGAGCTCTGGTGATGCTGGGGCCCCAGAGTGAGTGAGACAAAGGCCTTGTCCTCTTGAGGCTCCCAGTTTGGTGGTGGGCACACACAACCGCAGCTCCAATGGTTGTGTCTAGGAGAGCAAGAGAGGTGCAGGGGCTGGGGCAGTCCAAGGAGGGAGTGATGACTGCCCTAGTGAGGAGGGAATTCTTCATAGAAGAGCTGTGTCTTTTCTTTTCTTTTCTGTTCTTTTCTTTCTTTTTTTTTGGAGACACAGTCTCATTTTCTTCTCCAGGTTAGAGTGCAATGGCACAATCTCAGCTCACTGCAACCTCCGCCGCCCAGATCCAAGCGATTCTCCTGCCTCAGCCTCCCAAGGAGCTGAGATTACAGGTGTAGCGCCACCATACATGGCTAATTTTTGTATTTTTAGTAGAGACAGGATTTCACCATGTTGGCCAGGCTGGTCTCGAACTCCTGATCTCAAGTAATCCACCTGCCTTGGTCTCCCGAAGTGCTGCAATTACAGGCATGAGCCACCGTGCCCTGCCAACCCTGTAGTTTTCAAGGTTGGTGGAAACTTGGTACTTGTGGAAAAGAACATTTCAGGCAAGGGGAACAGCATATGCAAGTCCTGGAGGAGGGTGCATAGCAGATGTAGGGCCATTTTCACTCAGCAAATCCCTAGGCCACACTGGGACCTAGAGTAAGCCACATCTGGGCCTGCCCTTGAATGCCTCCTGGTGTGTGAGCACAGGGAACAGTGTATGTGCAGGCTCAGGGCAGGAGTGACAGATCAGGGCTGAATCTGGTCCACAGGCTTTTTAAAATTTCACCCACGATATGTTTTAAATGTTTGAATCAATTGCCTACTGTTACAAACCAGGCAGTTTGCTTTTTTTTTTTTTTTTTTTTTTTTTTAATTGCATTTCTGGCTTCTCTCAGAAAGAAAGAAAAAAAAAGGGATCTGGCAGCAGAACTACAATCCTTCCTGGCACAACTGGCCAAGTAGCGGAGGCCCCCTCTTTTTGGGATCCATGCTCTCCATTAAAAATGTTTCACTTATATTTCCAGCTTGGTCCCTTGGCTTAGAAAATTTTTAAAAAATGGTATTTTGAGCAGCCCCCAGTTTTCTGCAGTGGAGAAGGATAAAGCTAGAAATGTTTGTTGCAGTCTGATCAGGAAAATCAAGGTGAAGGGCATGGCTTGTACTCTGAAAAGCCTTTCTAGGGCTTGCTGTTGTCCACTGGGAAACCACAGGGTTGATACCCGCATAGAGGGGACTGGGCTGAGAGATCACAGGGCTGAATGACTCGGCCCAGGTCTTATGGTGGACAAATGACAAAGTAGGGGCCAGGCTGGGATTTGAATGAACCCAAGCAAGTTATTTCAACTTGGATCTGAAACATGCTTTTGGCTATCTCACACTACCACCTCTGTCTCACAGCAACCCAGTTTCACAACATGGTAAGCAGTGACAGGTCATGGTCAGGCAGAGGGGTACGGTGGTTATACTGATGGCTCCACCACCACCATGGAGTGTAACGAGTGGCTTGCCCTCTCTGTGCCTCCGTGGGCACTTCGAAGGGTGCATCAGATCTAGAATGGTGGCAACCCCAGGATGGACACAGCTGGGGGTGGTTGCAATAGAGGTGGTGATGGGCAATCAAAGACTTGTTGGCGCCAGGCGCGGTGACTCACGCCTGTAATCCTAGCACTGTGGGAGGCCGAGGTGAGCAGATCACTTGAGGTTAGGAGTTTGAAACCAGCCGGCCAACATGGTGAAACCCCATCTCTATCAAAAATACGAAAAAATCAGCCGGGTATGGTGGTGGGCGCCTGTAATCCCAACTACTCAGGAGGCTGAGGCAGGAGAATCGCTTGAACCTGGGAGGCGGAGGCTGCAGTGAGCCGAGGTCGCACCACTGCACTCCAGCCTGGGTGACAGGGCTGGATCCAGAGAAGGCAGTCTGGAGGAGGCATGGCTTTGGAAGACTTGAGTTCAGTTTAGGACACGGGAAACCATAGGTATCTACGGGACTCCAGGAGGGGAGGGCTGGGGCGGGGTGACAGAGGATGAACGTCCCCCCTCCCACGCGTTGAAGATAGGAGTCAGGTAGGGCCCTCTTGTAGGAGGGGGCGGGGAACGCGGCGCCCGGCGGCCCCTTTAATCGGGGGCGCGCTCTGGCCGGCCCGCGCGCTCTCGCCTCCGTCGCTGGGCCGGAGCGGGAGCCGGAGCGGAGTCGGGGCTGGAGCTGGCGGAATGGAGCCCCAGCGCGCGCCCGCGCTGCGCCGCCTGCTGCCGCCGCTGCTGCTCCTGCTGCTGTCACTGCCCCCCCGCGCCCGGGCCAAGTACGTGCGGGGCAACCTCAGCTCCAAAGAGGTGAGCACGCCAATCCCTCCTCTGCCGCCCGCCGGCCCCCGGGAGACGCAAGGGAGGCGAGGGGAGCGGGTACCGCCCCGCCCCCTGCCGCCTCTCCTGGCGGACTCAGGGAGCCTCGGGGGAATGGGGCCGAGGGCAATGGGGGACTGGGCCAGAGTCGAGGCTAAGAGGAGCCGTGGGGTCGCGGCCAGACCTGGGGGTTGTAGGAGGCATGTTGAGGTCAGAGCTGGGCGGGGAGGGGGAGCAGGTTGGGAGAGTCAGAGTTTGGGAAGGGGGGTGGTGCAGAGGTGGTGCTGAAGGGACAGCACTTTTCACTCAGCAGAGAGCCCGGAGCTCACTGCTACACTCCCGCTCAAGACCGGGAGGGGGCCGTTTGGAAGATTCCCCTGCGCGGGATGGTTTTTGGGAGCACGAGGTGGGGTGCAGGGGAGTGTGGATATTGGGAGAACGGGGTCAGATATTGGCCAGGACACGAGGTGGCCAGGATGGGCATCTGGCCCCTAAGGTCTTTCTGGGGCCTCCCGGGAAATGCAGGGAGGAGTGTTTGAATGGAGGGCAGGAAACTTGGGGGGGGGGGGCAATGGAGGGAGACAATCAGGACGACAGGAATCCTGGACCCACAGTGATGGGATCAGGGAAGGATTTTGGAGGTGACCTGGTCTCCTTCTAGTATTTGGGAAGCCAGGTACCTGGGGGGTAGGGAAGAAAAGTTGGGGGT
Source organism: Piliocolobus tephrosceles (assembly GCF_002776525.5). Taxonomy (NCBI): domain Eukaryota; kingdom Metazoa; phylum Chordata; class Mammalia; order Primates; family Cercopithecidae; genus Piliocolobus; species Piliocolobus tephrosceles. Next base: position 15,510,254 of record NC_045454.1, on the reverse strand, counting down.
TTATGGAGTAAAGAGTTCTTGAAGGACTCTCAGCAGAGGATCAGACTGGGCCCCTTTTTCAGGACTGGGTGTTCCTGACAAGATTTTGTTTCCTCTCGGATTACGGCCGACTGGACTTCCGTTTCCGCTACCCTGAGGTGAGTCTTCCCCAACGCTCGCCATACTGAGGCTGGGTACTTCCCTTGGCCTCCAAAGGCACAGGCTGCCCCAGCTCCTCGCCCCCAACATCTGTGGTCTGCAGGCCAAGTGCTGTCAGAACATCCTCCTCTATTTTGACGACCCATCCCAGTGGCCAGCCGTGTACAAGGCAGGGGACAAGGTGAGGGCTGTGAAGAGGGCATGGGGGAGTGGGGATAAGGTCGTGGCTGGCTGAGGGAGTGACCCTGTCCCTGCCTTCCCTAGGACTGCCTAGCCAAGGAGTCCGTGATCCGGCCAGAGAACAACCAGGTCATCAACCTCACCACCCAGTATGCCTGGTCTGGCTGTCAGGTGCAGGCCTAGCCTGGGGCAGTGGGCAGGTGCTGAAGGATGGTGCCTTGCGGGCATCAAGGGCAGGCTTCAGCCTTCTTGCTTGACTCCAGGTGGTATCAGAGGAGGGAACCCGCTACCTGAGCTGCTCCAGTGGCCGCAGCTTCCGCTCAGTGCGTGAAAGGTGGTGGTATATTGCGCTCAGCAAGTGTGGGGTAAGGTGCTGGGGTGGCCACCTGGGCCACCTTCTCTTTGCCTTTCTGCCAACCCCCAACTTGCCCAGGGCCCCTCTTAGGCCTCCATACTCCCCACAGGGTGATGGATTGCAGCTGGAGTATGAGATGGTCCTCACCAATGGCAAGTCCTTCTGGACACGACACTTCTCCGCTGATGAGTTTGGTGAGCACGTGGGGACCCAGAAACCAGGCTCTCTGTGGGACACCAGAGCTGGGTGCCCATTGAGGGGACATCCACCTGAATGAACCTTACTCCTCTTATCAAATTGGCAGGGATCCTGGAGACAGATGTGACCTTCCTCCTCATCTTCATCCTCATCTTCTTCCTTTCTTGTTACTTTGGATGTGAGTCTGGCACATGGGGTGTTAGGGAAGAGACAGGAGGGAGTAGGTTTGGGGGAGGTGAGATGCTCTCCCTTTCTGCCTGTGGACAGCCTTTCCCTACCCTGCTTCCTAGATTTGCTGAAAGGTCGTCAGTTGCTCCACACAACTTATAAAATGTTCATGGCCGCAGCAGGAGTAGAGGGTGAGGTTCTGTGTCCCAACTTTTGCGTTCTGGAAGAGGAGGCACTTGGGGCCAGACACCTGGACTCCTGGGTCCTGGGGGAGGAGGGGCTGGGGGCCTGAACTCCTGGGTCCAAGGGAGAAGGGGCTGGGGGCCTGGACTCCTGGGTCCTGGGGGAGAAGGGGCTGGTGGCCTGGACTCCTGGGTCCAAGGGAGAAGGGGCTTGGGGCCTGGAGCCCTGGTTCCTGGGGTAAGATGGGCTGGGAACCTGAACCCCTGGTTCCTGGGGGAAGAGGGAGTGGGACCTGACACCCCTGGGTCCTTGAGGAGGTATAAAGGCCTGAACTCCTGAGTCTGGGGGAGGAGGAGCTGGGAGCCTGAACTCCTGGGTCTGAGGGAGGAGGGGCTGGGGGCCTGGACCCCTGGGTCCTGGAGGAGGAGGGGCTGAGGGCCTGGACTCCTGGGTCTGAGTGAGGAGGCGGTAGGGGCCTGAACCCCTGGGTCTGAGGGAGGAGGGTTGGGGGCCTGGACCCCTGGGTCTGAGGGAGGAGGGTGTGGGGGCCTGGACCTGTGGGTCCTGGGGGAGCAGGGTTGGGGGCTAGACTCCAGATTCTCCTAGCAGGTAAGTGGGGGTAGAAGGTCTGGAGTCCTGAGGGAGGAGGCGGGGCTCAGACCACTTGGATGGCAGTGCTAGAGGACAGTGATGCCCCAGAGCTGCTTTCTATCCTTTCTTCTCTGCCCATCCCCCCCCCCCCAGTCCTGAGCCTTCTGTTTTTCTGCATCTACTGGAGTCAGTATGCCACCGATGGCATTGGCAACGAGAGTGTGAAGATCTTGGGTGAGAATGAAGCTGGGTGGGGAGAGGGTAGAGCCCAGGGTTCAGGTCACGCATCAGGTCTGAGCCTGGCTCTGAGCCGCCCCCTCCTCCCTTCTCCCAGCCAAGCTGCTCTTCTCCTCCAGCTTCCTCATCTTCCTGCTGATGCTCATCCTCCTGGGGAAGGGATTCACGGTGACACGGTGCCCGGGCAGGGCGTGCTCGTGGGGCGGCTGGCGGGGGAGAAGGACAGGGGCAGGGTGGGGGAGGGGGTAGGCCTATCCTCCTCCCTGACGGCCCCCACCCTGCTGTCTCCCCTCATGGCCTGCCGCCAGGGGCCGCATCAGCCACGCGGGCTCCGTGAAGTTGTCTGTCTACATGACCCTCTACACGCTCACCCATGTGGTGCTGCTTATCTACGAGGTGGAAGTGAGTCCCACTGGCCCCTGGTCAGGCCCCGCTTTCCACTGCTTTTGGCACTGCCTCCCCCTTGACCTGTCTGCTCGCCCTTGCCCACATCGCGCTCCTGCTGGCTCGCTCTCTCTCCCGCTCTTTGATTTTCTGCTTCCCCATCTGTCTAAGTGATTCCTTCTCTCTTCACCATCCCGCAGCAGCTTTCTTCCTCCTCCCTCTGTCTCTCACTGTCTGTCACACTGATGCTCAATATCGTGACTAAGAGTTCAGGAGTCACACAGACCTGGATTCAACACCAGCTCTTCCACTTCCTAGCTGCCTGACCTTGGGTGACGACCTCTGTCTCTGGGCCCATTTTCTTCTTGGAAAATTGGGAGGATCTTACCTAACCCATGGGGCCCCTCTAAGGCTTTCTATCTTCTATATGGCTTTGGCCAAAGGGCTTCCCTCTTAGCCTCAGTTTCCTCTTCTGTGAAATGGAGCAATAATAAGACCTACCTTGTTGAGTTGATGCTGATGGAAAAACTCACACATGGGAGGTGTTTAGCCCCGTGTTGAGCACACAGTAACTGATTTATTCTCTTCCTGTCTTTTTCACCCTCTCTCTCTACCTCAATATGCTTCTGTCTCCGTGCCTGGCTCTCCTGTTGCTTCTGTTCTGACGGAGTACCTCTGTTCCCATGTGCCCAAGGGTGGGATCCGGGGACCCTAATAGAGGGGAGGAGGCCAGGCTGTGATGGACCTCTCCCGTGGGTCCAGTTTTTTGACCCAGGCCAGGTACTATACATGTATGAGTCGCCGGCCGGCTACGGGCTTATTGGACTGCAGGTGGCGGCCTACGTGTGGTTCAGCTATGCTGTGCTCGTCTCACTGCGACACTTTCCTGAGAAGCAGCCTTTTTATGTGCCCTTCTTTGCTGCCTATACCCTCTGGTGAGAACTGGTGGGCCCCAGCTTGTCTCTGCCTCCCTCTCGGGGCTCCCCAGAAGTGGTTGCCCCCCATCTCAGACCCTCCATAGTGAGGAAGATGGGCTTTTCACTCAGGCAGCTGTCACCCAGAATCTGACACTTACTCACTTTGTGGAAAATTACTTTCACAAGCAGTCCATCAGGTTTATCCATAAAACAACACGATCTCCTCAAAGGGATATCTGGAGCAAGCATAGGCCACTAGATGAGGGCCGTGTGTCTGGCACATAATAAATGTTCAGTAAAAACTATTGTAGGCTGGGTGTGGTGGCTCATGCCTGTAATCCCAGCACTGTGAGAGGCCAGGATGGGTGGATCATTTGAGGTCAGGAGTTCAAGACCAGCCTGGCCAACATGGTAAAACGCCGTCTCTACTAAAAATACAAAAAAATTAGCCAGGCATGGTGGTGCACGCCTGTACTCCCAGTTATTCAGGAAGCTGAAGCAGGAGAATCCCTTGAACCTGGGAGACTGAGGTTGCAGTGAGTTGAGATCGTGCCCCTGTACTCTAGCCTGGGCAACAAAGTGAGACTTCATCTCAAAAACAAACAAACAAAACAACAACAACAACGACAAAACAAAACAAACAAAATGAAAAAACACCCAAAACTATTGTAATTATTATCGTTCACCATAACATAGCAATAAGGTTGGCAGATTCTGAGCCAGACTGCCCAGGTTCAGATCCCAGCTCCAAAGCTTATAGATGATGTGACCTCAGACAAGCCCATTAACTTCTCTCTGCCTCAGTTTCCTCACCTTTTAATGGAGATGGAAATTTTATCTGCCTCATAGAGTCACTGTGAGAGTTAAATGAGTTTATGTATGTCAAATACTTAGAAACAGGCCTGGCATGCAATAAGTCCTTACTTCTTATTATCTTTTGTTCATTCATTCATCAAATATGTATTTTTTTTTTCTTTTTGGAGATGGAGTCTTGCTCTGTCGCCCAGGCTGCAGTGCGGTGGCACGATCTCAGCTCACTGCAATCTCCGCCTCCTGAATTCAAGCGATTCTTCTGCCTCAGCCTCCCGAGTAGCCGGGACTACAGGCGCATGCCACCACGCCCAGCTAATTTATGTATTTTTCGTAGAGATGTGGTTTCCACCTTATTGGCCAAGCTGGTCTGGAACTCCTGACCTCAGGTGATCCACCTGCCTTGGCCTCCCAAAGTGCTGGGATTATGGGCATGAGCCATCACGCCTGGCCTGATTTCTCTTTTGTTTTTTTTTGAGACAGAGTCTCGCTTTGTTCCCCAGGCTGGAGTGCAATGGCGCTATCTCTGCTCACTGCAAGCTCCGCCTCCTGGGTTCACCATTCTCCTGCCTCAGCCTCCCGAGTAGCTGGGACCACAGGCGCCTGCCACCATGCCCGGCTAATATTTTGTATTTTTAGTAGAGATAGGGTCTCACTGTGTTAGCCAGGATGGTCTCGACCTCCTGACCTCGTGATCCACCCGTCTTGTCCTCCCAAAGTGCTGGGATTACAGGTGTCAGCCACCGCGCCTGGCTTTTTTTTTTGAGATGGAGTTTTGCTCTTGTTGCCCAGGCTGGAGTGCAGTGGTGCAATCTCTGCTCACTGCAGCCTCCGCCTCCCGAATTCAAGTGATTCCCCTGCTTCAGCCTCCCAAATAGCTGGGATTACAGGAGCATGCCACCACACCCAGCTAATTTTGTATTTTTAGTAGAGATGGGATTTTGCCGTGTTGGTCAGGCTGGTCTCAAACTCCTAACCTCAGATGATCTGCCTGCCTTGGCCTCCCAAAGTGCTGGGATTATAGGCGTGAAACACCATTCCGGCCTATCTGTTGATTTCTTATTAGATGCCAGGATTTGGGGTGGTGTGGAACTGAGTTAAATTGAACCTCATTCTTGCCCCTCAGAATTTCCCAGTCCAGTCCTGCCCCATTTCAGTCTCTGGCTTCTGAAGGTCACACTGGCTTCTCTCCAGTTTGGGACCTGCCTGGGGTCTGTGTGTGTACATGGCAGGGGAGGTGGGGCTATAGGGTGGGGTGGAGGACAGGAGCAGTGTCTTTGCTGACCCAATACTTCCCCTTCAGGTTCTTTGCGGTTCCTGTCATGGCCCTGATTGCCAATTTCGGCATCCCCAAGTGGGCCCGGGAGAAGATTGTCAATGGCATCCAGCTGGGGATCCACTTGTACGCCCATGGCGTGTTCCTGGTGAGGATGGGCATCCGTGGGGGCAGAGGGGAGGACCCGAGGGTGGAAGATGCGTGAGGCTCCTACACCTGAACTGCTGGACCTCCTGTTCCGAGGTCTTGATCCATTTTCCCTTTAGTTATTCTTCCTTTATTGAGCGCCTGCTTGCTTCCTGCAGGCTCCTCTACTGTGCCCCTCAGAGTCCATTTTCTTCTTTTTTTTTGAGACAATCTCACTCTGTCTCCCAGGCTGAAGTGCAATGGCTCGATCTTGGCTCCCTGCAACCTCTGCCTCCTGGGTTCAAGTGATTCTTCTGCCTCAGCCTCCCAAATAGCTGGGATTACAGGTGCTTGCCATCATGTGCGGCTAATTTTTTGTATTTTTAGTAGAGATGGGGTTTCACCATGTTGGTCAGGCTGGTCTTGAACTCCTGACCTCAGGTGATCCACCCATTTCAGCCTCCCAAAGTGCTGGGATTACAGGCCTGAGCCACCTCTCGGGGCCCATGTCCATTTTCTTCCGTTCCTCTCTCCCACCTTGTGTCCTGGCTTCTTTCCTCAATCCCCATACTCTCTCTTTGCCCTCCCTTCCCATTTCCATTCCTGACCCTGTGTCCCCATATTCTTCCATTTCTCTTCTGTATCCCCACTGCCTTCCCCACTCTCCTTGATCTCTCCACTCTCCCCCTGCCCCCACCCACATTCTGCCATCACAGGCCATTGTTCAGGAAGAAGCAGCTGGGGTTGCACAGGGTGAAGCTTTTGGGCTCCTGGGTCGGCATCAGGAGGGTACAGCACCACATCTATTTTTTTTTTTTTTTTTTGATACGGAGTCTTCCTCCGTCACCAGGTTGGAATGCAGTGGCACAATCTTGGCTCACTGCAACCTCCACCTCCCAGGTTCAAGCGATTCTCCTGCCTCAGCCTCCAGAGTAGCTGGGACTACAGGCATGTGCCCGGCTAAGTTTTGTATTTTTAGGAGAGATGGGATTTCACCATGTTGGTCAGGATAGTCTCTATCTCTTGACCTCGTGATCCATCCACCTCGGCCTCCCAAAGTGCTGGGATTACAGGCATGAGCCACTGCACCCGGTCCCCACCACATCTATTCTTTACCTGTGTTCACATCCTATCTGACATTCTTGGTGACAGTTCTAATAGTCATTAATTTATTCATCAGTTGTTCACCGGACACCTGTCTTGAACCAGTCTGTTTCATTCTAGGAACATCCATATGCATTTATTCCTGCCCTCTTGTTTAATTGTCAGAGCAGCTCCAGGAGAGGGTGGATAATTGACATTGTTCCCACTACACAGAGCAGGGAAGCTAAGGCCCAGAGAGGAGAAGTGACGTGCTAGGGCTCAGTGGCCTTTGGCGGCAGGCAAATACTTTGAATCCTGTCCTTCTCCCGCAGACCGCAAGGTCTGAAATGAAGGGGGACCAGAAAGGGAAACAGGCATGACCAAGTGTCCCAGCTTCTGACTCCAGGGATCTACAACATACACCGTGTAGGGAGTGGTCCCAGCCACCAAGGGAGGGGACAGGTCCCCATCCTTTGCCTCAGAACCTGACTTAGGTACAGACTCGCTCACCTTCCCAGGCCGGTCCATGCTGAAGCTCTGCAGGAAGTCAGAAAGGGACAGAAAGAGAAGAAACGCTGAGAACCCACCATGTGCCAGGCTCTGCACCAGTGGTTTTCATTTGCACCCTTTCATCTTTCCAAGTAGGCACTACAATCCCTTTTCCCCACAGCGAGGCTCAGGGAGTTTAATCAACATGCTGCAGATCCCACACTCAGTGAGCTACAGATCCCACAGGCGGGATGCAGGCTCAGAATGGCAAGCGCGGCACCCTTCCTGCTGTATCTCAGCCAGCTTCCTTCCTAAGGATGCTCACGTTAGCTCAGTACAGCTCCACCTGGGTATCCCACTGCTCATTGCTTTCAGCTCCTTGTTCATTTTTACAGCACAACCTTAGAGGAGCTGTGTTAGGCTTCTGGGATATGGCGAGGGAGTCACAACCAGTCCCTGCCCTCGTGACCTATCAGACTAACTGGTACCAGACATCCCTACATTCCACCAATATTTATTTTATTTTATTTTATTTTACTATTTTATTTTATTTTATTTTATTTTATTTTATTTTATTTTTTGAGATGGAATCTTGCTCTGTCATCCGGGCTGGAGTGCAGTGGCATGAGCTGAGCTCACTGCAACCTCTACCTCCTGGGTTCAAGCAGTTCTCTTGCCTCAGCCTCCCAAGTAGCTGGGATCATAGGCGCACCACCACACCTGAATAATTTTTGTATTTTTAGTAGAGACGGAGTTTCACCATGTTGGCCATGCTGGTCTGAAACTCCTGACCTCAGGTGATCCACTCACGTAGGCCTCCCAAAGTGCTGGGATTATAGGCGTGAGCCACCGCGCCCAGCCCACCAATATTTGTTGAAGGCTTATATGTGCTGGCATGGTTCTAGAAGGTACTAGGAACTCAGTAGGGAACAGAAGAGTCTGGTTCCTGCCTCATGGAGACATTTTAGAGTCTATTAGTTGCTGTCCAATTGAACTTTCTGTATTTATGAAGATATTCTATTATCTGCACTTTCCAATATGGGAGCTACTAACCATATGTGACTGTTGAGCACTTGAATGTGGGTAGTGTATAGTGAGTGTGTAGTGGGGAGTGTGACTGACCAACATTTAAAATTTATTTTGATGAAATGTAAGCTACATGCAGCCAGTGGCTATCATACAGTGCAGGACGCTGACCCTAACCAGTCAGTGATAGCTCAGTGATCAGGGCTCTGATGGAGGAAGCACAGGTCAAGTTGTGTTGAAGGGAAAAGGTGAGGGTCCAGGGCACCTCGAGAGCCCAGAGGGGGGCACCTAATCCAGTGTGAATGGCTTCAGGGAATTGTGGGGGATGTCAACTGAAAGGGAATCCTTCGGACCCCAAGTTTATGGGGACAGCCTCCGGCCTGACAGTCCCTCTCACACCTGCTCCTGGCCCTGGCCTCAGATCATGACCCGCCCATCAGCGGCCAACAAGAACTTCCCGTACCACGTGCGCACGTCGCAGATCGCCTCAGCTGGAGTCCCTGGACCCGGAGGGAACCAATCCGCTGACAAGGCCTTTCCGCAGCACGTCTATGGGAACGTGACGTTTATCAGCGACTCGGTGCCCAACTTCACGGAGCTCTTCTCCATCCCCCCGCCCGCCACCTCCGTAAGCCCCGCAGCCCCAGCGCCCGAGGAGCTGCTGGCGCCGCCCCTGGAGTACCTGACCCCGCTCCCGGCCCCGCCGCCGCCCCCGGCGTCTGGGCGCCTGAGCCCTCCCCCTGCCTTTCGCACACCCCGCGCCCCAACACCGCGCCGCGACCGTCCCCTGGCGCCCGCGCCCACCCTCCCTGACTGGGTCCTGGCGCTGTTGCGCACACCCCTGCAGACGCCCTGCGCCGTGCCCCCACCGCCCGCCTTCCGCGGCTCTCCCCCAGCTCCCCGGCCGCCGCCGGAGTTCGCCCCGCGCGCCCCGACGCCGCCTTTTGAGTACCTGGCCCCGCTGCCCAGGCGCCCCGCCACCCAGTCCTTCCCTGACTGACACGTGCGTCCATACCGGGGGTGGAAGGGTTCTCCGGGGGAGGGGGACGGGCCTTCGGGGCCGCATCTGCCCCGCGAGGGTCCTGGACTGCCTCTGACCCTGACCCCCCTCCCAGGCCGGGAAGCAGGTGGAGGAGACGGCGGTGGCGGCGGCGGTGGCCCCGAGGGGCCGCGTGGTGACCATGGCCGAGCCGGGCACAGCCTCCCCCCCACTTCCCGCTCGGTTCCCCAAGGCGGCCGACCCGGGCTGGGACGGCCTGACGCCGCCCTACCAGCCGCTCGTGCCCCAGACGGCGGCGCCGCACACCGGCTTCACCGAATACTTCAGCATGCACACGGCCGGGGGCACCGCACCCCCAGTCTGAGCACCCCTGCCCGCCCCTGCCCCATGGGCCGTGACCGGGCTCCGGACCCCTGCTTTATCCCGGCCCGAGAGCTCGGCCATCCCGGGCCTTCCCGACCCTTCCAACCCCGCGCGCCCAGGTTGGGTACGCTGCGTCCCGCCCCTCTCCCCTCTGTGCCAAACGATCCCGCGGGAGCCGCTCTCCCCGTCCCCTCCCTCAGCCCCTGCCCCGAGCGGCGCCGGATTCTGGGCTCCCGCTGTTCCGTGACCTCCGGCCCCCTGGCCCCCTTCGAGACCTCTGACCCCGCTGGACTCCGGAACACCCGTGGTGACCGCCGGGACCCTGCCTGTGACTCTCCAGGACTCTGCGACCCCGGGATGGATATTGCGATGCTGGTCTCGACCCTGAAACCCTCCCTCGGATCTGTGACCTCGGACCTGTGCTACGTCTGCCCCTATCTCCATTCCGGGGGCCTTCCCTCGGGTCCCTGGCAGAAAGGCATTTCCCCCTTCTTGCCAAAATAAAAAGGATTCGTTTTTATCTATAACATGACTTCTTTTACATCTTGATGGTGTTCAGCGGCGGGGCTGAGCCAGAACTATGTCAGGCTCGGGACCTCATTGTGTCCATCTGTGAAATGGGAATTTGGAACCGGAGGCAGAGGCCTGTATAACCTGATCTTTATGTTGCTCCAGAATCTGGGAACGTTGAAGATGATCAAACATCTAGCAGGGCCTTGCACCACTCCTTTATTTTTGCCTTCCTTTCCTCACTCAGAGGTAGAGGCGCCCTCCAGTGGCCCGTGCTTTGCTCAACCACAAGCACCCAGAGTTTGGGTTACGATCTTAGCATTGCGCATGTGTAATTTTCTCGTCTCCAGGAGCATCGCTCCAGGAGGACGCTGCTGCGCATGCGGTTGGGAATCAATGGGCGGGGAATTTCCCCGGAACTCTCCCTTTATGGAGGATTGGGGTTGGGCGCTCCGCAGTCCTCCCAGGGCCGCTCTGACCGACCGCTCTGCAACTTCTCGCCTCCTCTCCGCCGTGCCTCCCACTGCGGCTCCTCGGCTCCCGGCCCCTCGCCCTCCCACAGCGGGTCTTCCCGCGGCCGCTCTGGCCCAAGCGTCCCCTCGTCTCTCTGATCTGGCCCATCCGGGAGGCGCGGGTGGGTGAGCGAAGGGACTGCGTCTATGGGGTCCAGGCCCGAGCCTCTGAAGACGGGCCCCGCCCCCGGCTGGAGGAGTCTCCCCTGGACCATCGGATCCTGGCCTGTCCCGGCCCGCAGCCTCTATGGAGGCTTCTGCCGGGCCGTAGAGCCTTTCGCCCCCTGGGGACTCACCCGTCCATAAGGTCCGTTTGGCCTGCAGCAGCCCGAGTCCGTAATGCTGGACACTGTTTATGGGGTCGGCCCCCTATGGGGGCCCGTGTCTATAGGGGACCCCCAAGGTCCTTAGGGCTCGTCCCCGTCCATAATGACTCCATATACAGGGCCTTCCATCGCTCTATAGGGCCCAGCCCTCGGCTTCCAGAGCCTGTCAGCAGTGGCCATTCCCTTCGCCGGGACTGCGTCTCCGGGACCTCCTCGGTCTACAAGGCCATGTTATGCCTATAGAGGTCTCATTTGCAGGGCCTCACGCCGGGTAGAGGGTCCTCTCCAGGTTTTTACTGCCCGTCCCCGCTCTAAGGGTCAGTACAGGAGGCGGCGATGGCCCTGGGCAAGGCTCTGGCCACGGCACTGGCTTTGGCCTTGGCCGTGCTGGGGTCGCTGTCCCCTGGGGCCCAGGCGGGGGACTGCAAGGGGCAGCGGCAGGTGTTGCGGGAGGCGCCAGGCTTCGTGACGGATGGTGCTGGCAACTACAGCGTCAATGGCAACTGCGAATGGCTCATCGAGGGTGAGTGGGGCCGCGTGGGTCACTCACTAATTCGCTGCTAGTTCATTCATGTGTGCATTCATCCACTCACCACATTCCCAGAGCTCGGTTTTGGTCCAGGCCTTTTGCTCTAAAATGCCTGACAGCCAGGGTTGCAGCCAACCTGGGCCCTGCCCTGGAAGGCCTCCCAGTCTGGTGGGGGAGATGCACCTACACCCAGGTTTACAATTACAAGACAGGAGCATCAGTGTCGGGTCTTCTGAGTAACTGTTAAGAACTCAGGGTCTGGATCCAATCATCTGGCTTTGAATTTGGTTCTACTACGACTTCCTTTTTTTTTGAGGTGGGGGTCTCACTCTGTCACCCAGGCTGAAGTGCAATGGTGCCAACACAGTTTACTTACTGCAGCCTCTACCTCCTGGGCTCAAGTGATCCTCCCACATCAGCCTCCGAAGTAACTGAGTGTGTAGAGACAGAGCCTCACCGTGTTGCCCAGACTAGTCCCGAACTCCTGGGCTCAAATGATCCTCGCACCTCAGCCTCCTCAAGTGTTGGGATTGTAGGTGTGAGCCACTGTGCCTGGCTTCTTATTAGTTTTGTGACTTTGAGCACATGACTTTCTTTCTCTGAGGTTCAGTTTCCTTCCCCCCACAAATGGGATAACAAGAGTACTCACCTCATAGAGTTGTTGCAATAAAATGAAAACGGGTATTTAACGTGCCTGATGTGTGGCATATAGTAACTGTTCTATAAATGGCATTAGGATTATTGTTGTTATTTGTAAAGTACTTCAATAAAAGCATTTTTCTTCTGTCATTCATGTGCCATACATTATGTTTCCCATTGGACATAGCCCAGACTGAGACAGCTCCAGCAATCCCCGGTGACTTAGGTCTTGGAGTCTAGTTAGGGAGACAAACACACTCATAGTGAGAGCCAAGAGTGGTCTGTGATAGAGGAACCCCACAGGCCTGGGAAAGCCCAGAGAAATTGCCTGATCTGGGGCTGGGGAGAACAGAGAGGCTTCCTGGAGGAGGAAACGTCTAAGCTGAGACCTAAAGGACCAATAGGAATCTGTCAGGAGTGGGAGAAAAGACCCCAGCCCTACCCTTCTGGACTCCCAGTCAGTGGAAGAGACAAACGCACTTCAAGGCTGTTTGTTTTCCTTTTCCATCCAATAAACTCCTATGCATGCCTCAGAACCCTGCCTCAGTGGCTCTTTCTCTGTGAAGACATGTGACTTAACCTGGGGTATAGCTGAGATCAGAGGCATCTGTAGGAGGGAGCAGAACGGCATGCCAGGCAAGAATAGCCGTGCAAAGGTGGGGAAGCAGGAGAGTGATGCTTCTGAAGAACTAGAAATCCAGTGTGTTAAAACATAGAATACTGGCAGAGCATGGTGGCTCATGCCTGTAATCCCAGCCCTTTGGGAGGCCGAGGCCAGCAGACTACCTGAAGTCAGGAGTTTCAGACCAGCCTGGTCAGCGTGGTGAAACCCCATCTCTACTAAAAATACAAAAATTAGCTGGGTGTGATGGCGCATGCCTGTAATTCCAGCTTCTCAGGAGGCTAAGGCACAAGAATAGCTTGAACCTGGAGGTTGTAGTGAGCCGATGTTGCTCTGCAAAGCTCCAGTCTGGACGGCAGAGGGAGACTGCATCTTAAAAGCAAAAACCTGGAATACAAGACAACAAATGAGCCAGAGGCTGCAGAGTGGGAGGAGCCAGCAAGTGAAGGGTTTTGTGATTTTGAGCTGTATCCTGAGGGCAAACGGGTGGAAGAGAAGTTGAAAGGCAGTACCTGCAGAAGCCCAGGAAGGCATCACAGAGTAGTGGATGTAGAAACCGGCCTCCAGACAGGGGAGGTCCTGGGCAAAGGCCGGAGGTGTGACAGGGCCTGAATCATGCAGGGCCTCCCTTGGGAGGCTGTGAAGCTTTGTCTTTGTCTGGGGGCTCTGGGGAGCTATGGAAGGGTTTTGAGCAGGGAGGTGACATGATCTGATTTATGTTTTAGAAGATCTCTCTGGCTGCTGTGTGGGCTATGGATGAAGGCATGTTTCTCGGTGTTAGCATGTTTACCTGTCCCCAGCTTGGGGGCCATTCCTGTCAAGCTAGTGGGATAAGAACAGAACAGGAAGTGTGTTTGTATGTGTGTATGTGGCAAAGGGGTCTGTGTGCTGGATATAAATCACTCTCTGGCCTTAAAGAGTCCCAGACTGGCTAGGCCGGGTGCGGTGGCTCACGCCTGTAATTGCAGCACTTTGGGAGACCAAGAGGGGCGGATCACCTGACATCAGTTGTTAGAGACCAGCCTGGCCAACATGAAGAAACCCCCCCCCCCCAACTAAAACTACAAAAATTAGCCCAGCATGGTGGCACACATCTGTGATTCCAGCTACTCAGGAGGCTGAGGCAGGAAAATCACTTGAACCCGGGAGGTGGAGGTTGCAGTGAGCTGAGATCGCGCCACTGCACTCCAGCCTGGGTGACAGAGCGAGATGCCACCTAAAAAAAAAGTCTCAGACTGGTTGGGAATAGTCGGGCTGGACACAGATATTTAGCCCCCAGTGTGTTCACTGAGACAGTGCTCAGGGCTGAGAAGGGAAGTGGAGGGGTTGGGTGGATGTACCTAGGGAGGAAAGAGGACTGTGCTGGAGGTCACAGAGGAGGAGCCACTGAAACAGGGTTCTGAAGCATGTGTAGGAGTTTATTGAGTGGGAAAAGGGAACAAACATCCTCTATGAAGACATGAGGGTGGCTGGAGTATCTCAGGATCCCTGTCTAGGTTTGTCTGGTCTGATGGCACTTTTGACTGGGAGGTAATGAGAGCCAGAAGCAGGGGAAGAGGGGCCTTGAATGTCACACTGAGCAGCCTGGCCTTCCCCTTGGGGTCAATGGGGAGCCACAGGATGTTTTGAGCAGGAGTAGGGCATTGCCCTCAGGCTGGGTGGGGGGCAGACTGGAGACTTGGTGAGCTGATCTGGCAAGAGAGGATGAGTTCCTAACTAGGGCAGGGGCTTAGAGAGGTGGAAAGGTGTAGAGAGTGCAATAGATGTTTTCACTGATGAGACTTGGGGACCAACTGGGTAGATGTTGGGGTGAGGGAGGAGTCTGGGAGACCTCCAGACCCCCCTTGATGATCTTATGTTCTTACCAATGCCTGTCACTTCTTACCTATGAGAACCAACATCTTCCTCTATCTATTATAAAATAACCGGCCAGGTGCAGTGGCAGACGCCTGTAATCCTAGCACTTTGGGAATCTGAGATGGAAGGATTACTTGAGCCCAGGAGTTAGAGACTAGCCTGGACAACATGGTAAGACACTGTCTCTACAAAAAAATTGCAAAAGATTAGCTGGGCATGGTGGGTGGTGGCATGTGCCTATAGTCCCAGCTACTGGCAAGGCTGAGGTGGGCAGATCCCTTGAGCCTAGGAGGCTGAGGTCACAGTGAACGGAGATTGCACTGCTATACTCCACCCTGGGCAGCAGAGAGAGACCCTGTCTCAGGAAAAAAAAAAAAAAAGATAAACAACCAACCCACTAACTTTTGTATTATGTTCACACTTTACGTAGTCCTAGACTTTTCTTTTTTTTTTCCCCGTGCTCTGTTGCCCAGGCTGGAGTGCAGTGGCTTGATCTCAGCTCACTGCAGCTTCTGCTTCCCAGGTTCAAGTGATTCTCATACCTCGGTTTCCTGAGTAGCTCAGATTACAGACATGTACCACCACGCCTGGCTAATTTTTGTATTTTTAGTAGAGACGGGATTTCTCTATGTCAGCCAGGCTGGTCTCAAACTCCTGGCCTGGAATGATCTGCCCTGGGATTACAGACGTGAGCCACCACGCCCAGCCCAGTCCTAGTCCTTATAACATCCTCATGAATAAGAGGCATCCTGCTTTTGAGCAGGAGGGGTTTGGGATCAGATTTCTGTCTGGAATTGTATGGGGGTTGGGTAGAAACAGACCTTCAATTTAGGGAAGAACTTGGGGAGGCAGATGGTGAACTGGCCTCCGGCAGGCATTTAACAAAGATGTACTTGTGATTCCAGGAACTGAGCTTTATAGTGTGGTTGAGGCTGGTAAGATTCTGGGAGGTCTGGTTGTGTGGCCCTGCTGAATGGTTCTTCTACGTTCCCCAGAGCATGGGTGGGGTCTGTGTCTGATGTTCTTGGGGTCTCTGGTCAGAGCCTGAGGGAGAGCTTCCAGCTTTAGTATTCTTTCTTTTGTGTATTTCTTCATTCCGTCATCCAGCATTTCCTGAGCCTTTGCCAAGCCCAGGTCTGGGCAATGCTGTAGAGGGAATTAGGCCCACATCCAGGCCCTGCTCTATGGGCCTTGTAGGCTGCAGGGAGACAGACCTGGATGTAGATGTTCCTGGCCCAGAGGAATGAAGGTTATAATGGGATGTGAAAACCCTGGAGAGGGGCACCTAACCCAGCTAGGGGGCATCAGGAAGAGGGCTGGTGGTGGGAAGAGTTAATATGTTGCAGACAGAGGGAGAAGCTTGTACAAAGGCCCAGCTCCCATTAGAACTGTAAGCAGTGGAGTGATTTGAGACAAAGCAAGGGTCTGAACAGCAGGTTAGGGAACTGGACTTTCTCCTAGGGTGCTAGGGAGCCATGCAGGGCTTTGGGGCAGGGGAGGGATGGGGCCAGATGTTGAGTTGGGAAGATCACAGACTCATGTCAGGGCAAGAAGGAGGCTGGGTGAATGGTTCTGGTGAGACAGGATGAGGCTGGGCAGCCAGGGCACACCGTGGCTCTAAGCTGGCAGGCTGGAGTCATCACCTCGTTGAATGTTCACTCCAGCCTTTGTGGGTGGGGGGAATTATCCCCATTTTACAGTCATCGAAACTGAGGCTCAGAGAGCCCATGGAACTGGCCCAGGATCACCCAGCCATTGGCAGTGGTGGCTGAGTGTCTCCAGAATCTAGATAGACACGCTGAGGGTCCTCCAGCTGGTCATGGGCAGAGCCAGAGCGAGAGCCTAGGCCTCCTAATTTCCCTCACCCAGAGGACTCCCCTGAGCTGCCTGTTCAGGAGCCTTCTAATGTGGGATGTGGAATGAGAGGGGCTTCCAGAAACAGGACTGGCAGAGAATAAGACAGTGACAATGTTGGGGTAGTGGCACTTACCACGACGATATGTGGGCCTCGTTGTCAGCATTTCTTTCTTTTTTTTTTTTGAAGCAGAGTTGCACTCTTGTCGCTCAGGCAGGAGTGCAATGGTACGATCTCAGCTCACTGTAACCTCTGTCTCCCAGGTTCAAGAATTCTCCTGCCTCAGCCTCCCAGGTAGCTGGGATTACAAGCATGTGCCACCACATCCAGCTAATTTTTTGTATTTTCAGTAGAGACGGGGTTTCACCATGTTGGCCAGGCTGGTCTCGAACTCCTGACCTCAAGTGATCCACCCTCCTTGGCCTCTCAAAGTGCTGGGATTACAGGCATGAGCCACCCACCCCACTCTGTTGTCACCATTTCATGTGCATTATTGCTCCTCATGAGGTTGCAGTCAGATGTCAGCTGGGGCTGCAGTCAGCTGAATGTTCACCTTGGCTGGACATCCAGGAAGGTCCCTCCCAGGGCTGGCAGTTGATGCTGGCTATCAGCTGGAAGCTCAGTTGGGACTGTCAGCTGGAATGCCTGTGTGTGGCCTTTTTTGTGGCTTTTCTTTTCTTTTTCTTTCTTTTTTTTTTTTTGAGATGAAGTCTCGCTCTTGTCCCCCAGGCTACAGTGCAATGGCACAATCTGGGCTCACTGCAACCTCCACCTCCTGGGTTCAAGCAGTTCTCCTGCCTCAGCCTCCTGAGTAGCTGGGATTACAGGCGCCTGCCACCACGCCCAGCTAATTTTTGTATTTTTAGTAGAGATGGGGTTTTGCCATGTTGGCTAGGCTGCTCTCAAACTGCTGACCTCGTGATCCGCCTGCCTTAGCCTCCCAAAGTGTTGGGATTACAGGCGTGAGCCACCGCGCCTGGCCAGCTTTGGTTTTTCATGCATGACAGCTGTGTTCTAAGAAGGCGCATTCTATGAGGCCCAGGTGAAAGGTACAAGTCCTCTTATGATCTAGCCTTGGAAGTTTCAGAATTTCTGCTGTTTTTTAATTGGTCAAGCAAGTCACTAAGGCTTTTCCCAGATACAAGGGGCAGGGAATTACCTTTCAGTGGCAGGAGTGGCCCGTAAGTTTGAATCCACTACAGTACCACTGTATCCCACTTTACAGATGAGGAGACTAATCCAGAGAGGGTGGGTTACTTGGCCAAGATCACACAGCTAGTAGCTATTCGGTGACAGAGCCAAGACATAAGCTCAGGCAGTCTGGTTCCAGAGTTTGTGCTTGTAGCCATCACAATAAACAGAGGTGAGACTCTGGATGGGGACTCTAACCAGAGTGAGAGGTTAGGTTAGGCCACTCCAAGGTTAGGCCTCTGTTCAGGGGGAAGAAACTGGACTCTTCTCTTGAAGCTCTGTTCAGCGAGGGCCAGGGGACTGTCACAGAGGTGCTTTTCTCACTGGGATTATGACCTTGACCCTCCAGCCTGGACATGTCTGAAGCTCAGGCATGGACAGGAAGAGAGAGGCATCAGGAATACTGTGGCTTCTGCTCTGTGTGGCCACTGGGATGGGGTTTTCTCTCTGCACTTTATTTTCCCATCTGAATGGTGGAGTGTGCATTCTGATCTCAGGTGACCTTTCTAGAGGTCTGGAATATTGTGATTCTTTCTCTGGGCTCCTGTCCCTCTGGCTGTCACAGCCCTTGACTGCCCTAGGTTATGAGACTGGGAGCCCCTCCAAGGTGGGGTCCAGGTCTGACTCATCCTTGAGCCCCCAGCATCACCTGGAGCAGGGTTTGGTATACCATAGTGGCTACAGGGAGGTGTAGGGAGAAGGTCCGCTTTAGAGCTTAGTCCCTCTGTGCTCACCTCCCAGCCCCAAGCCCCCAGCACCGGATCCTGCTGGACTTCCTTTTCCTGGACACAGAGTGCACGTATGACTACCTGTTTGTGTATGACGGTGACTCCCCGCAAGGGCCGCTGCTTGCCAGTCTGAGTGGGAGCACCCGGCCTCCGCCCATCGAAGCTTCCTCAGGCAAGGTTAGTGGGGATGGGGCTGTGGGTAGATACACCGACGGAAATGGAAGACGAAAGGAGGGACAGAGAGTCAGTAAGAGGGCGTCCGAGAGCAGAGCACAGGGACAAAGGAGGTGAGGCTCTGGGTCCCCCAGGATGGAAGGGGACAGGAGTGGGCCACCCTCCCAGGCCAGTCCCCAGGCTCTGCCCACCTTACCCAGCCCACTTTGTACCTGCAGATGCTGCTACACCTCTTCAGTGATGCCAACTACAATCTACTGGGCTTTAACGCCTCATTCCGCTTCTCCCTGTGCCCGGGTGGCTGCCGGAGCCACGGGCAGTGCCAGCAGCCGGGTGTGTGTGCTTGTGAGCCGGGCTGGGGGGGTCCTGACTGTGGCCTACAGGAGTGCTCAGCCTACTGTGGCAGCCATGGCACCTGCGCCTCGGTGAGCTGGTCCCCAGCCCTGTTTCCCCTGGGGCCCTGATCTGTGAGCACACTCTGCATGTCTATCTCCTAGGTCTGACCTTGCTTCTGCATGAAACTCCCCCCACTACCCCACCCTGCTCCATGATACCCACTTCCCTCTCCTTCCAGAGCTTGCCCCCAACCTGTTACTCCAACCCCACCCCACCTTCACCTGCAGGCCCTCCCCTGCTGAGCATACCCCACTCTTACCTGTGAACACCACCCTCCTTCCTCTAGCCAGGCCCAACTCCGTCCTCCCATCCAGCCACTCTGTGTGGCCTTGGACCCCCTGCCGTGACTTCCAGCCTCGCACTGCTGACCTTACACTGAAGTTGTGCACACCCAGCTTTCAATCTGGATTGTGCTTTGAGCCCTCCCCACCTTGACCTCCCCAGATCTGAGCTCTTTCACTTCAGGCTGAATGTCAACCATGCTGTCTGTCCTCTCCAGCCTGCTTTCTTTCTGTCTTTTCTCCTTTTTCTCTGTGTGTCTTTTCCTTTTTCTGTTGGTCTTTTTTCCATCTGTCTGCTTCCTTCTGGTTGTGTCTCTTTGTCTCTTGTTTCTGTCTGACAATTTGCCTTTCCCCTCTTCCTGTCTCTCTCTGTCTGCCTTTCTTTCTCTCTCTTTCCGTTTCCATCCTCTCCCTTCCTGTCTATCTCTTTCTCTCTCCCTTTGTGCCTGTCTCATTCTGCCTCTTTTTCTCTTTGTGTCTCCTTTGTCTCTGTCCTTGTCTCTCTCTCTGTCTTATCTCTGTCTTTATGTCTCCTTCCCCACAGCCCCTGGGACCATGCCGCTGTGAGCCTGGCTTCTTGGGACGTGCCTGTGACCTGCACCTGTGGGAGAACCAGGGGGCTGGCTGGTGGCACAACGTGAGTGCTGGGGACCCTGCCTTCTCTGCCCGTATTGGAGCAGCTGGCGCCTTCCTGTCCCCACCGGGGCTGCTGGCAGTTTTTGGAGGTGAGCAGATGGGGCGAGTATCTGGGGTCTGGAGGCCTGGCAGCCTGTGGCCAGGGCATGAGACTGTCCACCCCTCCACAGGCCAGGACCTCAACAATGCCCTGGGTGACCTCGTCCTATACAACTTCTCCGCCAACACCTGGGAGTCCTGGGACCTGAGTCCTGCCCCGGTATGACCCCTCCTCTGCCCTGGAGGAGCCTATACACTCAATCAGACCCAGCTGGGGACCCCCAGACTGATCCCCTATCACCCCGTGCTCCCCCAGTTCCCACAGCTTGATGTAGGAACCTACTTCTCCCTGTTTCTGCCTTTT
Organism: Piliocolobus tephrosceles; assembly: GCF_002776525.5. Lineage (NCBI taxonomy): Eukaryota > Metazoa > Chordata > Mammalia > Primates > Cercopithecidae > Piliocolobus > Piliocolobus tephrosceles. The sequence goes on along the minus strand of NC_045454.1, from coordinate 15,490,071 downwards.
CTCTCTGATTTTCTTTTTTCTTCTTTTTCTTCCTTTATCTGCCTTTGTGTATCTTATTTTTCCACGTGTCTCCTGTCACTCGATCTGTCTCTGTTTTCATCTGTCTGACTTTTGGGCTTCTGTGTTCTCCGTTTCTGTGTCTCCATTTCTCTGGGTCTGTTTCTGTCTGCCATTTGTCCCTCTAACTCTGTCTTCTTGCCTCTTCCCTCTCTTATTGTGTTTCTCTGTTTCTATGGATCTGTCTCTTCTTTTCGCTTTCTGCTGGTCTCTACCTTTCTCTTTGTCTCTCTTTATCTCGCCTTCTCTCTATGTTTCTCTGGCTCTGCATCTCTCTGTCTGAGCCTGGCTCTGGCTCCCTTGCTGTGTCTTTACCTCTGTTTCTTGCCTCTTCCTCACAGGCTGCCCGTCACTCCCACGTGGCCGTGGCCTGGGCCGGCTCCCTGGTGCTGATGGGTGGTGAGCTGGCAGATGGCTCGCTCATCAACGACGTATGGGCCTTCAGTCCACTGGGCAGGGGCCACTGGGAGCTCCTGGCACCACCTGCCTCCAGCTCCTCGGGGCCCCCAGGCCTGGCAGGTCATGCGGCTGCCCTGGTGGATGATGTCTGGCTATATGTGTCTGGAGGCCGCACCCAGCACGACCTCTTCTCCTCTGGCCTCTTCCGTTTCCGCCTTGACAGCACCAGCGGGGGCTATTGGGAGCAGGTGATTCCAGCAGGTGGACGGCCCCCTGCTGCCACCGGCCACTCCATGGTATTCCATGCCCCGTCCCGTGCCCTGCTGGTCCATGGTGGACACCGGCCCTCCACTGCCCGGTAAGTGACCTGTCCCATAACCCATGCCCCACAGGTCAGGCCCAGGTGAACACCATAGGCCTTTAGTCTTTAGAGGTTTTTGCCCACTATTGGACTCCTGTGGTCTTTCAGTCACTCCTTCCTTTGTGTATTTACTTATTCCTTCATTCACTCATTCACTCACCCACTCACGCATTCTCTGATGTTTTATTCAATCTCTTGGTGAATTGCCTCCCACACACTCACACCCATGTATCCATTCAACAGAGCCCTGCTTGATGTCCACCCCTTGCTAGCTTATGCGGGTAACCCAGAGATGACTCAGGGTCCTGCCCACAGGGAACTTCTAGTTTGGAGGGGACATAGAGGCGGTCATGGTCAGTCTCATCCCTGGGTGATCACATGGCTCCTAAGAGGCTGAAGGAGGGAGAGAGACGCTTCCTGCCCTAAGCTCCTGCCCTGCTTCTCCTTTGATAGGTTCTCTGTGCGAGTGAACTCCACTGAGCTTTTCCATGTGGATCGGCGTGTGTGGACGACGCTGAAGGGGCGGGATGGGCTTCAGGGCCCAAGGGAGAGAGCCTTCCACACAGCCAGCGTTCTGGGCAACTACATGGTGGTCTATGGTGAGGAGGCTCCCCAGTCCTGCCTGCCTGTCGAGGGCCTGAGCCAACCCTGAGCTGAGGCTCCCTGCATGGGAGTCCCCACCTCCACCAGGCTTGCCAGCTACGCCCCTTTTCTTCTTTCTCAGGGGGCAATGTGCACACCCATTACCAGGAGGAAAAGTGCTACGAAGATGGCATCTTCTTCTACCACCTTGGCTGCCATCAATGGGTGTCAGGAGCTGAGCTTGCCCCGCCAGGAACCCCTGAGGGTGAGTGGTCCCTGTTCTTCCCTAGGGGCTCCCGAGGGTCCCATCTCCCTCCACAGTGATTCTGGACTCAAGCTACCTCAGTCCGTAAGGGTGAGCCTGACATCCAGGTCAGTTGGTGCCAGCCTCAGGAAGCAAGCCTGGGATGGAGATGGGACCAGGGCATCATCACTACAGAGGTGGAGGCCCTTATGGCAATATCCAATGTGGGTTCTAATCCAGGTTTTGCCAGTTTCCAGCTGCCCCAGGGAAATGCCTAAGAGACAGCAACTTTTCCTTCTTTTTCATTTTCTTTTCTTTTTTCTTGTTGAGATGGAGTCTTGCTCCATTGCCCAGGCTAGAGTGCAGTAGCCTGATCTCAGCTCACTTTGACCTCCACCTCCTGGGTTCAAGCAATTCTCCTGTCTCAGCCTCCTGGGTAGCTGGGATTATAGGCATGCATCTCCATGCCTGACTAATTTTTTTGTATTTTTAGTAGAGAGATTGTTTCATCATATTGGCCAGGCTGGTCTCAAACTCCAGACCTCAAGTGATCCGCCCACCTTAGCCTCCCAAAGTACTGAGATTACATGTGTGAGCCACCGTGCTCAGCTTTTTTAACTTTCAATTTAGGTTCAGCAGTACATGTGCAGGTTTTTTATATAGGTAAATTGTGTGTCATGGGGATTTGGTGTACTGATTATTTCATCACCCAGATATTAAGCATAGTACCCAACAGGTAGTTTTTTCTTGTGTTTGTTTGTTTGTTTTGAGAAGGAGTCTTCCTCTGTTACCCAGGCTGGAGTGCAGTGGCACAATCTTGGCTCACTGCAACCTTCACCTCCTGGGTTCAAGTGATCCTCCCGCCTCAGCCTCCTAAGTAGCTGGGAGTATAGGCGCACACCACACCCGGCTAATTTTTTTTTGTATTTTTACTAGAGACGAGGTTTCACCATGTTGGCCAGGCTGATCTTGAACTCCTGACCTCAGGTGATCCACCAGCCTCAGCCTCCCAGAGTGCTGGGATTACAGGCATGAGCCACCGTGCCCAGCCCCAGTAGGTAGTTTTTTGATCCTCTCCCGCCTCCAACCCTCAGGTAGACCCCTCAAGAGTATTGTTCCCTTCTTTGTGTCCATGTGCACTCGATGTTTGGCTCCCACTTGTGAGAACATGCAGTGTTTGGTTTTCTGTTCCTGTATTAGTCTGCTTAGGATATGGGTCTCCAGCTCCATCCATGCTGATGGAAAGAACATGATCTCATTATTTCTTATAGCCACGTAGTATTCCACGATGTATATGTACCACATTTTCTTTTTTTTTTTTCTTTCTATATATTTTTTTGAGATGGAATTTCACTCTTGTTACCCACGCTGGAGTGCAATGGCGTGATCTCAGCTCACTGAAACCTCCACCTCCCAGGTTTAAGCGATTCTTCTACCTCAGTCTCCTGAGTAGATAGAATTACAGGCGCCCACCACCACACCTGGCTAATTTTTGTATTTTTATTGGAGACGGGGTTTCACCATGTTGGCCAGGCTGGTGTCGAACTCCTGACCTCAGGTGATCCACCCGCCTTGGCCTCCCAAATTGCTGAGATTACAGGCGTGAGCCAATGCGCCCGGCCTCCATTTTCTTTATCCAGTCTATCACTGATGGGCATTTAGGTTGATTCCATGTCTTTGCTATTGTAAACAGTGCTGCGATGAACATACACATGCACGTGTCTTTATGTTAGAACAATTTGTATTCCTTGGGGTATATACCCAGTAATGGGATTGGTGGGTCAAATGGTAATTCTGTTTTAAGTTATTTGAGAAATCTTCAAACTGCTTTCCACAATGCCTGAACTAATTTACATTCCCATCAGCAGTATGTAAGCATTCTCTTTTCTCTGCAACTTCACTCGCATGTGTTATTTTTTTAATTAATTAATTTATTTTGAGACGGAGTCTGGCTCTGTCACCCAGGCTGGAGTGCAGTGGTGCCATCTCGGCTCACTGCAAGCTCCACCTCCCGGGTTCACACCATTCTCCTGCCTCAGCCTCCCGAGTAGCTGGGACTACAGGCGCCTGCCACCACGCCCAGCTAATTTTGTTTTTGTATTTTTAGTAGAGACGGGGTTTCACTGTGTTAGCCAGGATGGTCTCAATCTCCTGACTTCATGATCTGCCTGCCTCAGCCTCCCAAAGTGCTGGGATTACAGGTGTGAGCCACTGCGCCCAGCCGCATGTGTTATTTTTTGACTTTTTGATAATAGCTATTCTGACTGGTGTGAGATGGTATCTCACTGTGGTTTTGATTTGCATTTCTCTCATTATTAGTGATATTGAGCATTTTTTTCATATGCTTATTGGCCATGTGTATGTCTTCTTTTGAAAAATGTCTGTTCGTGTCCTTTGTCTACTTTTTAATTGGGTTGTGTTTTGCTTATTAGTTTGTTTAAGTTCCTTATAGGTTCTGGATATTAGACTTTTGTTGGATGCATAGTTTCCAAATATTTTCTCACGTTGTTTTTTTACTCTGTTGATAGTTGTTTGTTTACTCTGTTGATAGTTCTTTAGCAGCAACTTTTTCAAGATCACAGTAGATAAGTGACAGAGCCAGCATGGCTATCCCCAAACAACCATCTGTGTAAAACTGTCACTTAAGGCTAGGCGCGGTGGCTCATGCCTGTAATCCCGGCACTTTGGGACACCATGGTGGGCGGGTCACAGGTCAGGAGATCGAGACCATCCTGGTTAACATGGTGAAACCCCGTCTCTACTAAAAATACAAAAAAATTAGCCCGGCATGGTGGTGGGTGCCTGTAGTCCCAGCTACTTGGGAGGCTGAGGCAGGAGAATGGCGTGAACCTGGGAGCCTGGGCGACAGAGCCAGACTCTGTCTCAAAAAAAAAAAAATTTTTTTGGCTGGGCGCAGTAGCTCATTCCTGTAGTGCCAGCACTTTGGGAGGCCAAGGCGGGCAGATCATGAGGTCAGGAGTTCGAGACCAGCCTGGTCAATATGGTGAACCCTCGTCTCTACTAAAAATACAAAAATTAGTTGGTGTGGTGGTGGATGCCAGTGGTCACAGCTACTCAGGAGGCTGAGGCAGGAGAATCACTTGAACCAGGGAGGCGGAGGTTGCAGTGAGCTGAGATCACACCATTGCACTCCAGCCTGGGTGCTGTGCAGAGGGAGACTCCATCTCCCAAAAAAAAAAAAAATTTTTTTTTTTGTAGCCATGAGACCTGACTATGTTGCCCAGGCTGGTTTTAAGCTCCTAGGCTCAGATCATCCTTCCATCTCAGCCTCCCAAATAGCTGTGACTATAGGCACACACCACCACACCTGGCTAATTAAAAAAAAAAAAATTTTTTTTTTTTTAAGAGATAGGGTCTTGCTGTGTTGTTCAGGCTAGTGTTGAACTCCTGGCCTCAAGCGAGCCTCATGAGACCCAGCCTCCCAAAGTGCTGGGATTACAGATGTGAACTACTACGCTCAGCCATATTCTCTTTCTTATAGCAGTGAGGGTCCTGTCTCAGGGCCAGAGGGGTCACCAGGGAGGAGATATGGAGAAATGTTTCACTTTTATTAGATCAGACACTGCTTTGAAATCGGATGAAAGCCACATGCCCTCTCTTCAGAAGATGCTAATACCCACAGGTTGGACGTATCACTTCGGGGACATGTGGGCTTCCCAGAGTCCCATCTGTTCACTCCTCCTCCCTGAAAAGGAGAGAGAGGAGAGGGCAGGCGTAAGGAAGGAACCTTACCACTTAAGGGATGCGGAGGAGGAAAGGCCCTAGAGGAACCCTGTGTGACCATCAGTAATAAAGTCCAGACCCGGTGTCTGAGGCCCTCATTCTAGGTCTCGTCTGCCTATCCCTTGGTCCTCTTCACTGGGCAGGAGTCAGGAGTGTGATGTTTCTGGAGGCCTCTTCCTGCTTCGCAGTTTGTGATTCCCTGGGCCAAGTCCCACACGCTTACAGTGCCTGCAGGTCGGTCAGAGGGTAGGGAAGTCACCATTCACTGACCACTTACCTGTCAGTCAGGATTCTTGGCTGTAACTGACAGAAACCCAACCCAGCTGGCTTAAGCGAAAAGGAGAATTTCCCGGCTGACTTGAGTGAAAACTATAGGGGCTGTCTTCAGGCTGGGCTGGATCTAGGTGCTCACAAAATGGCATCGGCCATTTCTCACTCAGTTTTTCAGCTGGGTTCACGTCAGTCTCTTGCCTTGTGTAGATGGTCACAGGCAGCTCATGGATGACCTGCTGCTGCTGTAAAATGCCCAGAGAGAAGAGAGTGTCTTTGCCCCAAGAACTGAGAATCAGGCCCTGTACTCCTCCCCGAGCCAGTCACTGAGCCTGATGGGCCTGGGCTAAGGCCTCACTTCTGCCAGAACCAGGGACAACCCCACCTAAGTCTCATGGCCTGGGAGAGGGAAAGGTTGGTTTTCCAGAGGAAAATCAGGCGCTATCATCAGAAGAGAGGCTGGTGCTAGACAGACAAAAAGAGGAGACTGAGGCAGCCTGCTGGGGGCTCAGCAGATTCTTCCGTCCTCCCAGCTCCTTGAGGACGAGATGATGGTTCTTTTTATAGAGGAGGAAACCAAGACTCAGAGTTCAGTCTCCTGTCCAGGGTCACACAGCTAGTCAGTAGTTGATCCACAGTTTGAACCCAAGTAAGTGGTAGACCCGGGATTTGAACCCAAGTCTTTCTGACCCTAAAGATCAGAAAGATGATTTGGGTAGGGGTGAGGGAGCTCAGCTTGTTCAGGGCCAGGTGGGCTGGGAGAGTGTCCTTGGGTAGGTGAGGTTGAAGCAGCCACCAGAATAGAAGGCTGGGCTGTGGCTCAGGAGAATCAGGAGCCATGGAGGTGGTGGAGGGGCTGAGAGTCTAATAATGTCATTGGGGTCTCTATTCCCTTAGGCCGAGCAGCACCTCCCAGTGGTCGGTACTCACATGTGGCTGCGGTGCTTGGTGGCAGCGTCCTGTTGGTGGCTGGGGGGTACAGCGGCCGTCCTCGTGGGGACTTGATGGCGTACAAGGTGCCCCCCTTTGTGTTCCAGGCACCTGCCCCTGACGTGAGCACTGGGGTGACAGGGAAAGGGTGGCTGGGGGAGGAGGTAGCAGGGTTTCCACAGGTGAGGGGAAAGGTAGGAGGGGATCCCTGGGAGAAAAAGTGGGGATCCCCAGGGCCATGAGGGAAGGGAGGGAGATCCCCAGAGCAGAGGAAAGAGGAGCTAGAGGTCCCTGGGCCTGGGGGAGGAATGGATGGACGTGCTGAGCACTCAGGGTCCTCTGGGATAGCTAAAGCGAGAGGGGACTTGGGAGTCCGGCCCAGGTCTGAGAGTCTTGTCCTCCGTCCCCTTGTCTCCCTGCAGTACCACCTGGACTACTGCTCCATGTACACAGACCACAGCGTGTGCTCCCGGGACCCGGAATGCAGTTGGTGCCAAGGAGCCTGCCAAGCTGCACCCCCTCCTGGGACCCCCTTGGGGGCTGTAAGTGACTGCCCTAGACCCTCTGTTCCCTAGCACAGAGACCTGCCCTCAGTGTCTCCCTCTGCCTAACCAGCCGGACAAGGACTTTCCCTCAACTGGGAGACTTGTTTTCATGCCGAAGATCCTCCCTCCTGATTCCAGACCGCGGAGCCCTGAATCTTTGCCTGTCCCACCCAGTCTGACCCTTTTGAACCTGTGACCCCATCCCTGCATCCCCGGTCCTCTGAATCTCCCACATTCCAAGTCGTCTTTCAACTCTATGTTCTTCAGTTTTTTGGCCCTTTCCATCGCAGGACCCTATATCCACAGCCCTTCCTTCCCAGATCTCTTGAGTTCCAGTGGACAGTGAGCCCTTTACCCTCTCCTCCTCGCAGTGTCCAGCCGCCAGCTGCCTGGGCCTGGGCCGCCTCCTGGGTGACTGCCAGGCCTGCCTGGCCTTCAGTAGCCCCACAGCCCCTCCGCGGGGACCCGGCACCCTGGGCTGGTGCGTGCACAATGAGAGCTGCCTCCCTCGGCCTGGTGAGTGTCCACAGCAGTGGGCTGGGGGGAGGGGACCGGAGCACTCCACACTGACCCACCAGCCCCCACCCACTGTCCTCTCAGAGCAGGCCCGCTGCCGAGGGGAGCAGATCTCAGGCACGGTGGGCTGGTGGGGGCCTGCGCCTGTCTTCGTTACGTCCCTGGAGGCCTGTGTCACCCAGAGCTTCCTGCCTGGCCTGCACCTGCTCACCTTCCAGCAGCCGCCCAACACCTCCCAGCCTGACAAGGTGGGTAGGAGGCGTGGCCTTGGGTGGGGCATTGATGATGATCCTGATCCTAGGGTTTGTTTTTTCTCAAATGCATCTTTATCACTCTTGTGTTTACTCCAAAAGTCTTTACGTTCAAGGGTCTGATTTTCCTTACGGACTTTATTCTTTATTTTTATTTTTAGTTTTAGAGGGAGTCTTGCTCTGTCGCCCAGGCTGAAGTGCAGTGGCGCGGTTTTGGCTCACTGCAACCTCTGCCTCCTGGGTTCAACTGGTACTGCCTCCTCAGTAGCTGAGGTTACAGATGCCCGTCACTGTGCCCAGCTAATTTTTGTATTTAGTAGAAGACGAAGTTTCACCATATTGGTTAGGCTGGTCTGGAGCTCTTGATCTTAAATGATCTGCCTGCCTTGGCCTCCCAAAGTGCTGGGATTACAGGTGTGAGCCACTGCGCCTGGCCTCTTTATAGATTTTAAAAAGAATTTTTGCACTGTGGTAAAATACAGATAAAATTTTTCATCAGTGACGTTTAGCACATTTACAATATTGTGCAACCATCACCACTATCTTGTTACAGAACATTTTCATCACCCCAGAGGACAACCCTGGACTCACTAAGTAGTCACTCTCTATTCCACTCTCCCCCGAGTCCCTGGCAGCCACTCATCTGTTTTCCATCTCTGGATTTGCCAGTTCTGGACATTTCATGTACATGGAGGCCTATGCTGTGTGGCCTTTTGTGTCTGGCTTCTTTCACTCAGCATAGTGTTTTCAAGGCTCATTCATTTCATAACTTCATTCGGAAAGGAACTCTGTTCCTTTTTATGATTGAGTAATATTCCATTGTATAGCTGTACCACATTTTGTTTATCCGTTCGTGTCAGCTGATGGACGTTTGGACTGTTTCTGACTTTTGGCTATTGTGGATAATGTTGCTGTACACATTGTGTACACTTGTGTACACATTTTTGTTTGAACATCTGTTTTCAATGCTTGTGGCTGTATACCTAGGAGCAGAATTGCTAGGTTATATGGTAATTCCATATTCATCTTATTGAGGAATGTCCAAACTGTTTTCCACAGTAGCTCTTTATCGATTTTTTTTTTTTTTTTTTTTGAGACAGAGTCTCTCTCTGTCTCCCAGGCTGGAGGTGCAGTGGCCCGATCTCAGCTCACTGCACCCTCCAGTTCCCGGGTTCAAGTGATTCTCCTGCCTCAGCCTGCTGGATAGCTGGAACTACAGGCACCTGCCACCAAACCCAGTTAATTTTTTGTATTTTTAGTAGAGATGGGGTTTCACCATGTTAGCCAGCATGGTCTTGATCTCCTGCCTCGTGATCCACCCGCCTCAGCCTCTCAAAGTGATGGGATTACAGGCTTGAACCACCGCGCCCGGCCTCTTTATTGATTTTTAAAATAGCTCATATATTCACATGGTTGAAAAATCACAGTGATATCAAAAGTCATTGGGGCTGGACACGGTGGCTCACGCCTGTAATTCCAGCACTTTGGAAGGCTGAGGTGGGCAGATCTCTTGAGGTCAGGAGTTTGAGACCAGCCTGGGTAATGTGGCAAAACCCGTCTCTACTAAAAATACAAAAATTAGCTGGGCGTGATGTCGGGTGCCTGTAATCCCAGCACTTTGGGAGGCTAAGGCGGGGGGATCACTTGAGGTCAGGAGTTTGAGACCAGCCTGGCCAACATTGTGAAACCCCGACTCTACTAAAAATACAAAAATTAGCCACACGTGGTGATGCGTGCCTGTAGTCCCAGCTACTTGGGAGGCTGAGGGAGGAGAATCTCTTGAGCCTGGGAGGCAGAAGTTGCAGTGACCCAAGATCACACCACTGCACTCCAGCCTGGGCAACAGAGTGAGACTCCATTTTAATTAAAAATAAATAAATAAGGCCGGGCA
>NC_045454.1:15336096-15405281 GCF_002776525.5 Piliocolobus tephrosceles | reverse complement strand
GAAAGAAGGAAGGAAGGAAGGAAAGAAAGAAAGAAAGAGAAAATGGGATGATGGCCCAAGCCCTTGCTGGCAACCCTGGATAAGTCTGTTTCCCTCATCTAGAAACTGCACTTGGTGGTTCTGCTGGCTCAGGATGGGAGACAGGGTTTATAAGTGGGGCCACGGCCTGTGTGTTCTGCATGCGGTTTGCTTTGTGGGCTCACTCGGCCTTCCTGAGATGGTGTACCGGGTGATTTTTCTCTACGGCACTTGTCACCATCTAGCATACTATACAATTTACTACAGGAATACCTTGCTTTACTGTGTGTGCCTCGCACGTATTGTATTTTTTACAAATTGAAGGTTTGTGGCAACCCTGTTTCAAACAAGTCTGTTGGCACCATTTTTCTGACAGCAGGAGTTCACTTCGTGTCTCTGTGTCACATTTTGGTAATTTTCACAGTGTTTCACACTTTTTCATTATTATTATATCTGTTATGATGATCTGTGATCAATGATCTCTGGTGTTACTATTGTAATTGGGGGCACCACCAACCATGTCCACGTAAGAGGGCGAACTTTACTGATTAATGTTGTGTGTGTTCTGAGTGCTCCACTGACCAGCCATTTCCCCCATCTCTCTTCTCCTCGAGCCCACATACTCCCTGAGACATACACTATTGAGGCTGGGTGTGGTGGCTCACGCCTGTAATCCCAGCACTTTGGGAGGCTGAGGCGGGTGGATCACTTGAGGTCAGGAGTTTGAGACCAGCCTGGCCAACATGGTGAAACCCCATCTCTACTAAAAATAAAAAATTAGCCAGGCATGGCGGTGTGTGCCTGTAATCCCAGCTACTCGGGAGGCTGTGGCAGAAGAATTGCTTGAACCCAGGAGGCGGAGGTTGTAGTTAGCCAAGATCACACCATTGTACTCCAGCCTGGGCAACAGAGCGAGACTCTGTCTCAAATAAATGAAATGAAAAATAAAATATAAAATAAAATAAAATAAAATAGAAATCTGGCCAATTAACAACCCTACAATGACCTCAAAGTGTTCAAGTGAAGGAAAAGTCTCGTGTCTCTCACTTTAAATCAAAAGCTAGAAGTGATTAAGCTTAGTAAGGAAGACATGTCCAATGCTGAAACAGGCTAAAAACTAGGCCTCTTCTGCCAGTTAGCCAAGTTGTGAATGCAAAGGAAAAATTCATTAAAGTAGTTAAAAGTGCTACTCCAGTGAACATGTGAATGATAAGAAAGTGAACCAGCCTTGGCCGGGCGTGGTGGCTCACGCCTGTAATCCTAGCACTTTGGTAGGCCGAGGTGGGCAGATCACGAGGTCAGGAGATTGAGACCATCCTGGCTAACATGGTGAAACCCCGTCTCTACTAAGAATACAAAAAATTAGCCAGGTGTGGTGGTGGGCACCTGTAGTCCCAGCTACTAGGGAGGCTGAGGCAGGAGAATGGCGTGAACCTGGGAGGCAGAGCTTGCAGTGAGCCGAGATCACGCCACTGCACTCCAGCCTGGGTGACAGAGCAAGACTCCGTCTGCAAAAAACAAAAAACCAGAAAGTGAACCAGCCTTATTGTGGATATGGAGAAAGTTTGAATGGTCTAGATAGAAGGTCAAACCAGCCACATTTCCTTAAGCCAAAACCTAATCCCGAGGAAAGCCCTATCCTTCTTCAATTCTATGAAGGGTGAGAGAGGTGAGGAAACTGCAGAAAAAAGGTTGGAAGCTAGCAGAGGTGGATTCGTGAGGTTTAAGGAAAGAAGGCATCTCTGTAACATAAAAGCGCAGGGTGACAGCCGGGCACCATGGCTGACGCCTGTATTCCCAGCACTTTGGGAGGCCGAGGCAGGCAGATCACCTGAGGTCAGGAGTTTGAGACCAGCCTGACCAACATGGAGAAACCCCGTGTCTACTTAAAATACAAAAAATTAGCTGGGCATGGTGGTGGTACATGCCTGTAATCCCAGCTACTTGGGAGGCTGAGGCAGGAGGATCACTTGAACCTGGGAGGCGGAGCTTGCAGTGAGCCAAGATGGTGCCACTGCACTCCAGCCTGAGCAACAAGAGCGAAACTTCGTCTCCAAAAAAAAAAAAAAAAAAAAAAAAAAAATTGCAAGGTGATGTGGCAAGCGCTGCTGAAAGAGCTGCAGCAAGTTATCCAGAAGATCTAGCCAAGATCATTGATGAAGACGGCTGCCTTAAGCAACATATTTTCAGTGTAGATGAAACCACCACGTATTGGAAGAAGATGCCATCTAGGACTTTCATAGCTGGAGGGGAGGTCAGTGCCTGGCTCCAAAGCTTCAAGGCCAGGCTGACCCCCTTATTAGGGGCTAATGCAGCTGGTGATTCAGTTGAAGTCGGTGCTCATTTATCATTCCAGAAATCATAGGGCCCTCAGGATTACGCCAAATGTACTCTGCCTGTGCTCTTAAATGGAACAAAGCCTAGATGACAGCATGTCTGTTTATAGCATGGTTTACGGAATATTTCAAGCCCACTGTTGAGACGGACTGCACAGAAAAAAACAAAATATTTCTCAATGACAATGCACGTGGTCACCAGAGAGCCCTGGTGGAGCCATATGAGTGGATTAATGTTGTTTTCCTGTCTGCTAAAACACATCATCTGTTCTGCAGCCCACCGGCCAAGGAATAATTTCCACTTTTAAGTCTTATTATTTGTTATTATTATTTTTTTAATTTTCAGTTTTTTTTTTTTTTTTTTTTCCAGATGAGACGGAGCCTCCCTCTGTCACCTGGGCTGGAGTGCAGTGGCCGGATCTCAGCTCACTGCAAGCTCCGCCTCCCGGCTTTACACCATTCTCCTGCCTCAGCCTCCGGAGTAGCTGGGACTACAGGCGCCCACCACCTCGCCCAGCTAGTTTTTTGTATTTTTTTTAGTAGAGACGGGGTTTCACGATGTTAGCCAGGATGGTCTCGATCTCCTGACCTTGTGATTCACCCGTCTCGGCCTCCCAAAGTGCTGGGATTATAGGCTTGAGCCACCGCGCCCGGCCAATTTTCAGTTTTAGAGATGGATTCCTGCTGTGTCGCCTGGGTTGGAGTGCAGTGGTGCGATCATAGCTCACTGCAGCCTTGAACTTCTGGGCTCAGGTGATCCTCCCACTGCAGCCTCCTGAGTAGCAGGGACTGCAGATGGGCACCACCATGCCTGGTTCATTTTTTTTTTTTTTTCAGGTTTTTAGAGACAGAGTCTTGCGACGTTGCGTAGGTAGCTGTTTTTGTTTTTGTTTTTTTTTTCTCGTTGGTTTTTTTTTTTTGAGACGGAGTCTTGCTCTGTCGCCCAGCCTGGAGTGCAGTGGCCGGATCTCAGCTCACTGCAAGCTCCGTCTCCCGGGTTTACGCCATTCTCCTGCCTCAGCCTCCCGAGTAGCCAGGACTACAGGCGCCTGCCACCTCGCCCGGCTAGTTTCTTTTTGTATTTTTTAGTAGAGATGGGGTTTCACCATGTTAGCCAGGATGGTCTCGATCTCCTGACCTCGTGATCCGCCCGTCTCGGCTTCCCTAAGTGCTAGGATTACAGGCTTGAGCCACCGTGCCCGGCCAGGTAGCTGGTTTTGAACTCTAGGCCTCAAGAGATCCTCCTGCCTTGGCCTCTTGAGTAGCTGGGATTACAGGTGAGAGCCACTGCACCTGGCTTTTTGTATTTTTTAAGAGATAGGGCTGTGTTGCCTAGGCTGGTCTTGAACACCGGACCTCAAGTGATCCTCCTGCCTCAGCCTCTTGAATAGCTGGGATTATAGGCATGTGCCACCATGCCTAGCTCTAAGTCTTATTAAATAATAAAAAATAGAAATAAATTTTAAAATAGAAATACATTTTGTAGGCTGGGTGCGGTAGCTCACACTTGTACTTGCAGCACTTTGGGAGGCCAAGGCAGGAAGATAGCTTGAGACTAGTTTGAGATTAACCTGGGTAACATAGTGAGACCCTCCCCATCTACAAAAAAAAAAAAAAAAAAAAAAAAAAAAAAAAAAATTAAAAAAAGAAATACATTTGATAGCCAGGAATAATGGCAACAAAGGATTTAGACTATGACATAGACTTGGTTGATAAAGCACCAGCAGGCTTTGACAGGACTGACCCCATTTTTTTTTTTTTTTTTTGAGACAAGTTTCGCTCTTGTTGTCCAGGCTGGGGTGCAATGGTGCGATCTCGGCTCACTGCAACCTCCGCCTTCCAGGTTTGAGTGATTCTCCTGCCTCAGCCTCCCAAGTAGCTGGGACCACAGGCGCCTGTCACCATGCCCAGCTAATTTTAGAATTTTTAGTAGAGACGGGGTTTTACCATGTTGGCCAGGCTGGTCTCAAACTCCTGACCTTGGGTGATTTGCCCACCTCGGCCTCCCAAAGTGCTGGGATAATAGGTGTGAGCCACTGTGCCTGGCCTGACCCCAATTTTGAAAGTTCTACTGTGGCCAAAATGGTATCAAACAGCATCACATGCTACAGAGAACTGTTTTGTGAAAGAGTTAATTGAAGCAGAAAACTTCATTATTACCTTATTTTAAGAAACTGCCACAGCCACTTTCCACAACCACCACCCTCGTGAGTCCGCAGCCACTACCACTGGGGCAAGACCCTCCACCAGCAAAAAGATGAGGATTTGCTGAAGGCTCAGATGATCATTAGCATAGTATGGGGCCAGCTGTGGTAGCTCATGCTTGTAATCCCGGCACTTTGGGAGGTCAAGGCAGGAGGCTCACTTGAGGCTAGGAGTTCGAGACCAGCCTGGGCAACATAGTGAGATTCCGTCTCTACAGAAAAAAAAAAAAAAAGTACATGGTATTTTTAGATATATGTTATTGTACACTTAATGGACTATAGGATAGTGTGAACATAACTTTTCTATGCACTGGGCAACCAACAAATTTGTGTGACTCGCTTTATCAAGTGGTCAGGAACCAAACCCCAAATATCTGAGACATGCCTGAATTTATATTGTTTGTGCTCTATCTTCCCCACTAGATTGTAAGTTCCCTGAGGGCAGAGACTTTTGCCTGTTTTATTCAGCCCTTAGGCAGTACCTGGTGCACTGCCACTCGTTGGTAAAGTGGTAGCATCCATGCTGGTAGGGATCTTTTAAGGTAAGGAGTGGGGGCTGGGCGTGGTGGCTCACGCCTGTAATCCCAGCACTTTGGGAGGCCGAGGCAGGTGGATCACCTGAGGTCGGGAGTTCGAGACCATCCTAGCCAACATGGAGAAACCCCATCTCTACTAAAAATACAAAATTAGCCGGGTGTGGTGGTGCATGCCTGTAGTCCTAGCTACTCGGGAGGCTGAGGCAGAAGAATTGCTTGAACCCGGGAGACGGAGGTTGCGGTGAGCCACATTGCACTCCAGCCTGAGCAACAAGAGTGAAACTCCGTCTCAAAAAATAAAATAAAATAAAATAAAAAGATGAGGAGAGGTGACATTTCCGACAAAACAAGTGACTGCACAAAGGAGTGGGGAAGGGGCTGGACCCAGGCACTAGGGACTCCAGGGCTCTGCCCTTTGTCCTGTTCCAGGCCGCTCCCTGAGGGCTAGGCTGGGTGGAGCTGGCAGGAAGGGATGTTAAGGCTGCCAGAAACTCGCCAGGAATCCCTGGCAGAGGGCACTGGGGTAGGGGCAGGCCCACTGGGGCCATGGGTGCAGACTAGGGCAGAGGTAGGGCAGAGGGGATTTGGCTTTGGGGGGTGTCCCACTGACTGGGCACTGGACCTTTCTTTGCCCTAAAGAGTTTCTGGACAGCTGAATCCGATTCCTGGGGACTGAGCAGGAATAAGGAGGGAGGTGGGGAAGGAAGTGGGGTGGGGGTGGATGGGGGATGGAGGAAGGGTCAGGTCTGGGGCCTGGGAGGAAGCAAAGGCTTCCGAAGCCAGGAAGCCTGGAATCAGATGCAGGCGGGGACAATGAGTGGCTGGATAAAAGAGCAAACATTGCACCAACAGTCTCTACATGCCTAGTGCCTGGTCTCTGTGTGTGTGTGTGTGTGAATTTAAAAACAGGGATCAAATCTAGCTATGTTGCCTAGACTGGTCTCGAACTCCTGCGCTCAAGCAATCCTCCTACCTCGGTCTCCCAAAGTGCTGGTATTTTTTTTCTTGTGTCTTTTTTTTCTTTTTTCATTCTCAAAGGAGGTGAGGAGATTTCTTTATGTGGTGTATGTGAAGTGACTCATGTCACCTGCCCCACAACCCATGAGGGAGGGACCATTATCATCCCTTTTGGCAGATGACAAAACTGAGGTACAGAAAGGTGACATGATCACTTGGGGTCACACGGCCAGCAGGGGGCAGCTCCAGGGCAGCGCTGCTGATCTCTGCTGTTTCCGTGTGCTGCTCCCTCTGTCTGTGCTTCAAAGTATATGCTTTCTGTCAGGTGTGAGGGTGTCTGGGGTTCACGTGTACATATGCACCTCTGCAGGTATGTGTCATGGCTAGCGTGTCCTGGCCTGTGTCCGTCAGTACTGGTACATTTGAAGGTATGAATGTTTGTAGGCAAGTGTCATGGCCTATGTGTGTTTCTTAGCCTGTGAATGTATCTGTGTCTCTGTTTCTCTTGGCCTGTGAGCTTGTGTGGGCGTATTTGTTTATGTATAAACAGATATACATGCTTGTGCGTGTCTTGGTCTCTGCATGTGTGTTGAGAACAAACCTCTCCCCATTTGCTTAAGGTGGAACCCGGGATGTCATCCTGGCCACCTTCCCACACTTCAACTCCCATGTAATCCATTCCCTAGTCCTTCCTGCCCACTCTGCCTACCAAAGGCCTATGGAACCTGACCCTTCTCCCCACCTCCACTGCCTCCTCCCTGGTGCAGGCTGTAGCATCATTATCTGGGTGACTGTGACAGCTCTTTATATAGTTCTGATCTTGTTCTCTTTGATTTGTTGTCTGCATAGCAGCCACAGGATCCTTCTAAAACATGACTCTGTTCACACACTTCCAACCCTTCAACACCCTCTCCCTTGCTTTCAGGATAAAGCCCCCAATCCTGGACATGACTTCCCAAGCCAGGTACCATCCTCCTCTTTCCCTCTCTTTTTGAGACAAAGTCTCATTGTTGCCCAGGCTGGAGTACTGTGGTGCCATCACAGCTCACTGCAGCCTCAACCTCCTGGGCTCAATTGATCCTCCCACCTCAGCCTCCCAAGTAGCTGGGACTACAGGTACACCCGACAATGCCTGGCTAATGTTTGTATTTTTGGTAGAGATGGGATCTTGCTATGTTGCCCATGCTGGCCTCAAACTGCTGGATTCAAGGGGTCCTCCCACTTTGGCCTCCCAAAGTGCCAGGATTACAGGCGTGAGCCACTGTACCCAGCTACCATCCTCCTCTCTTAACCTGCCTGCACTGTTTCCTCTTCCTCTTCCTCCTGGCCCTGGCTGAGCTCCCTCTGCACTGTAACTCAATGCTTCCTCAAGCCTCAGATCTTTCTCCATCCTGTCCACTCTGTTCCCCTGCCTGCCCCCTGCACACGTAACGCCTGTCCATCCTTGGGTCCAATATTGCCTCCTTGGGAAGCCTCCCAATTCTATCTTCCCAGGGTATTTTTCTCTGTTGTATTTATCACAGTTTACAATCATAGTCTTATTTGAGTAACATCTGTGTCCCCAGCTCAACTGTGAAGCTGTTCTTCTTGCTACCGAGAGCCCAGGCCTGGCACAGCTCAGTGTTCAATGAATGTCTGCTGAACGAATCTGTGTGACTGGAACCTCTTGGGCCCAGAATCAAATTTGGGCCCACAGCAGTTGTGGGCCCACAAACTCCCTGCCTGGAGGAGGCTGGGGCAGCCATCTCTTTGCCCTCACTGGCCAAGTAAGGAAGCCTAGGCGGCCTTGGTCCCTCAGAGCCCCAGTGTCGTCATCTGGGAAATGGGGTGATCATAAGGACACTAGCCTCATCCAGTTACTGGCAAGATGAAACTGATGACGAGGATTGCTCCAGCCAGCCCAGATGCCCTTGAGGCAGGAGTGAGGTCTGATTAATTTATCTAAAGCCTGGCAAGAGGGCGGGGCCTCAGGAAATAATGACAGGCAAATCTTGGAGTTTGCAGGAATGAGCCTTTGTGAATGGCTCATTTTGCAGGGAGCCCTGCCCAACTGGATTCTGACTCCTCATGACAACCCCAAGGGAAGCATGATTATTATGATCGCTGTTACAGTTCACACATTCCTTCACTTATTAATGCAATAAATATTTGAGTGCCTATTTGCCTAGCATACCAAGCTCTGGAAGTACAGGGTAAACAAGGCAGATACAGCCCTGCTTTTAGGATGTTCACTGTCTAGTGAGAACTAACAGTAACAATAACCTTCAGTTCTCCTGAGGGTTTGCTGTGTGCCTGTGCCAAATGCTCTACACTCACTCTAACCTCACAAAAGGAGGTACTCCTATCATCATACCCATTTTAGAGCTCAGAAAGCTGAGGCAGGGAAAGAGGGAGTCTCCTGTCCAGCACATCACAGCTCCCAGCCTGAGGAACCAGATCTCCAACGCCCACATTTCTTAACTACAGTCTGTACTGCCCCTGGGTATGCTATGCTGGTGTGAGGCTCAGTGTCTTGCTGTGACAGCGAGTGCCCTTGGGCTTCAGTCTGTCTGCCCTCTGAGCCTGTCTGAGCCTGCATGTGTCTGGAGCCAACTCCAGGTCTATTCTGGGCTAATGATGTGTTCTATGGCAGGGGAAGCAATGAGTTTGGGGTCCCGGGGGCTGAGGGGTGGTGTTAGTTTCCTTCCTGCATGGGAACTTCCCACAGGTCCCCATGCTGATTGATAACTGCTTGTAACTGAGGACCTGCCCCTGCCTGAGGCTTGCAGCATTTCTGTTGGTCTGTCAGCCTTTGTTCCGCCTTTTGAGACCTGAAAATAATGTGACACCCTAGAGAAATCAGGCCTTCCCTTTTCCTGAGGCAGGTGTGCAGGTCTGAAGCCAAGCCAGGGCCACTTGTCCTGGAAAGGGTAGGGGTCAGGGCTAGGCCACAGTGGAGCCGGCTGAAGCAGGTGGGCTGACAATGAATGGATGGATGGATGGACTGACTTGCCGAGTGGGAGGCCGGGACTGCGATGAGCTTTACTGGCCCCGCTGCACTCTCCACTATGGGTACCCCTTCCTCCTACCTCTCCTTGACTCACCCCTAGACTTCCTGTTTGAGTAACACCTGCTAACCTCCTTCCCCCTTATCCTCTCAAGAGCGCTGGAGCCCTGAACATCGGCGCTTGAACCACTGCCCAGGTAGAAAAACACTGAGGGCAGCCGTTGCCCTTGGTCACACGGCGAATACGGAATCCGAGCGGGAACCTTGGTCCACACGAGGCTCGCATTCCGGACTCTGCTCCCAAGCCGATCCGGGCGTCAGCTAGTCCCTGTGCCAGGGTGGGCCTCTCGGCTCTCACATCACCCCCTTCTCACAGTGGATCATCCCGTTTTCCCCGCAAGCGGCAATGGGCCAGTCCGCGGACCCCCCCACTCCTCGTGGCAGTGGGCCAGTCCACGCTGTCCCCACTGCCCCGCAGGATGTACGAGGTTCCTTCTGGGCTGCTGCCGGTCTCCGCGCGCTCACCTTTGGCCTTGCCTTTTCGCCACCGCCGGCGACCGCGGCTCCTCGAGCTCTCTTTGGCATTCTTCGAGGCCGGGGCCATAGCGGCCTCGGCGGGTTCCATGCCCCCGGCCGACTCCATCAATTCCCCGCGGTCCTTGCGCGGGGGCCAATTCCAGCCGCGAGGCCCTGCCCGGAGGGCCAATCCTCGCTACACACTACCGTCGGGCCCCCCTATTACCCAATCCCGAACTTGCTATTCTCTGGGTCCTGCTCCCTAGCCAATCCTGGTCTCCCTCCGCTGCCGTGCTCCGCCCCCAACCGCCAGAATTTAAGATCTGGCTCCGCCCCCTATCGCGCATTAAAGGGCTCGCGGCCAACAAAAAGGAAGCCCTGGGGGCGGCGAAAAGCGTCCTTCCGGCAGGACTAGTGCGGAGCCCCGCGGGGAGCACCCCAGCAGGGAAGTCCCGATCTTCCCACGTGCTGGGAAGCCTCCCATGTGCTGGCTCAGTCTCGCCATCCCACTCACCTTCCCAAGGAGGGATCCCCTAGAACGCGGCCCGGCCCACCTTTTGAAGGGGTGAAAGTGGGGCGCCTCTGGGCCTCTGCCTGGGGTGGGGGCGGGCCAGGTCCTCTGCCAACTCAGAGACGAGGCGGGGCGCCAGCGCTGGAGGCGTGGCTGTGCCTGACAGCCGTTGGAAGAGGGAGCCCCGCCTTCCCTCTCCTGTCTCCTAGTTCTCCTATTGCGCTTTTCCTGGGGGATCTTTCTCCCTCTGTCTCCGCCCCGCAGTCCATGCTCCCGAGAATGGGGGTGGTGGGTGGTGGTGGCGGCGAGGACGCTCGGCGCCTGCGCACTAGCTTCACGCCGCGGGCCGGCCCAAGAGCGGAGGTAGAGGGAACGACGCATGCCTGAGAAAAGGCGGGAAGCAGAGGAGGCTCGAGGCTTGCGCACACGCACACAGCTAACTGCTTCTGGACCGCCTGAGAGGCGGCCTCGCCCGCCGTGGCGGTGTGGAGCGGGCATCCCGTGAGACTGTGTTCTGGAGGCCTGGAGAAACAGCTTTCCATCCTCAGCACTGGGGAGAGCAGGCCTCAATCCCTGTCTTTGCCTGCTGCCCCTCCTCCTCCCTCTCAAAGCATACCCACCAGCCCCGGCTCTGAGAAACGCGTTATCCTCTTATCAGCTCTGGGAGAGACAGGACGGACTGGCCTCTGGGCGGTGGGGCCGCCATTGCCTGCCCTCTGGACCAGGGCCTCACAGATGCCCTCAACTTCAGGATTAGGGCTGCGTTGCTTTTTCCCCCCACGTCAGGGGACTTCAACAAGTAACCTCCAGTTCCATAGATAAAACTTGCATTCCTCCCTTCTCCATGGCAGGGGTTTTGAGCCTAGAGAAGGAAGATCGGAGCTTCCTGGGGCTCCTATGAAGCAGGCAGGGGGCAGCACTGGGCCCCGGGAAGAGGCGGAGAAGGCGAGAGAGCGCCTGCAGCGAGCCCAGAGCCTTGGGCCGTTATCTTCTGATGCTGCTCCCCCAACTTTCCTGCCGTCAGCCCCTGACCTTGCCTGAGACCTTGGCGGCTCCTGCACCTCCTCCCAGCTCCTCCTTGCTGAGAACACAACCCGCAAGGCCATTCCGCCTGGCTGGACTGAGTCCCCTATGGAGGCAACCTGGCAGGAAGCAGGTGTCTTCCTGGCAGCAGAGGACAGACCTGGTAAACTGAGGGACTGCTGATGCCCTGATGTTCTGCCTAGCCTGCATGGAAACTCCAGAAGGGTAAGGTCCCATCTGGTATTGTATTGCTGGGACTTATGCCTGTGTCTGCCCCAGAGCTGGTGCTCGGTCAATTTCTGTGGATGGATGAATGAATACTGGCAAGAGGGCCACTTTCCTGGTCTCCTGGTCCCTAGCCCAGAGTACCTTCCCACTCTGGGATTTGATTTTCCCCAAATCCTCTGTAGGGAGGGAGCCTGGTCCAGGGGAGAAAGACCCCGGCTTCAAATCCTGACTTTGCCACTTCCTAACTGCATGGCCCTGTGCAAGAACCCTTACTTCTTTATTGTTCTGCCTCAGTGTCCTCATTTATAAAATGAGGATGTTGGCCAGTTGCTCGGTGGCTCATGCCTGTAATCTCAGCACTTTGGGAGGCCGAGGTGAGAGGCTTGCTTGGGGCCAGGAGTTTGAGACCAGCCTGGGCAACATAGCGAGCCCATGTCTCTAAAAAAAAGTAAAAATTAGCTGGGTATGGTGGTGCACCTGTAGTCCCAGCTACTCGGGAGGCTGAGGTAGGAGGATCGCTTGAGCCCAGGAGTTTGAGGCTGCAGTGAGCCGTGATCATGCCACTGCACTCCAGCCTGGGCGACAGAGTGAGACTTCGTTTTTTCTTTTTTTGAGATGGAGTCTTACTCTGTCGCCCAGGCTGCAGTGCAGTGGGGCGATCTCGGCTCATTGCAACCTCTACCTCCCGGGTTCAAGCGATTCTCTGCTCATCCTCCTGAGTAGCTGGGATTACAGGCACCCGCCACCATGTCTGGCTAATTTTTGTATTTTTAGTAGAGACGGTGTTTCACCATCTTGGCTAGGATGATCTTGAACTCTTGGCCTCAGGCAATCCACCTGCCTTGGCCTCCCAAAGTGCTGGGATTACAGGCGTGAGCCACTGTGCCAGACTTTTTTTTTTTTTAAATAATGGGGATGTTGATCTTTATCTCAGGATTGTTGAAGGATGACCAGAGCTAACCTGATACACCATAAGTTTTTAGTATTTCTTACGTAAATGAATGACTGTCCCTGAGAGGCTTCAATTCCTCCAGGTTCAAACTCACCTGTATGCTGGTAGTGTCTGTGATTCTGGGCACTGGTTTTCTCATGTGGCGACGTCCCACCATATCCTGACACCACTTTATAACCAGATTTTCTTTTGAAGGGTAGCTTCACTCCCTGGGCCACCATTCCACCCACTGTGGCTAGAGACTCTGTGTCTGAAGATGATCCCACCTCTGATTCTGACTCAGAATCTGTGACCCACTCAGAAAGTGCCTTCCACTCTAGGGCTGATCGCTGTTTGGATAGTTCCTGCAGTTTTGTTAGAAATCCCAGCTCTATCAAAGATCCTTGCTTGGATTTGGCTCCCTGGACTGGAGTTGTTTGCTGGTGTGACTGTTCAGGTGTCTCTTGGGATGTAGATTCAGTTGGAGCAGATGGCTCCCTTTTGGCTCCAGGTTTAGCCTGGGCTGCAGGTGTTGATTCAGCTTCTTGTTGAACTGGAGGTGGCTCTCCTGGCCCAGACCCTGGCTGGGCTACATGTCTTTCTCTCAATACTGGCTCCTGTTGAGTTGTAGATTCTTTTCCTAGCCCAGGTCCCTGCTGGGAGGCTGGTTCCTGTTGAGTGAGGGGCACCCTTTTGACGTGAAGTGATTGCTGTGGTGTAGACTTCTGTGGGGCAAGAAATTCCTCTTGTAAAGCAGATTTTTGTTGGGCTCTAGGATTCTTCTGGGATTCAGCATCATGTTGTGCAGGGGTCTCCTGCTGGGTGAGGGGTCTTTGCCTTGAATCAGGCTCCTGTTGGGTCTTCGATTCTGGCTGGGCTATGGGTGTCTTTTCTGGCTCTGGCGTGGTTATAGGCCTCTGGTGTGGCTCAGGTTGCCAGTCTGGCCTAGATGCTGACTTAGAACCTGGCTCCATTGTTACTTCCCTCACGGGAGATACTGATCTTCCAGGTTTCATCCTTCTGGGCTCCCACCCAGCCCTCTCTCTTCAGAGATATCTCATTGATTCCTCATGATGGCATGTTCCCTTGGGTTTCACTCCATCCTGGCATCACTGGTCTTCCTTTTTAAGGCAGCTGGCAGTGGGCCGATCACAGCTGGCCCCCACTAAGTAGTGAGCTCTGTGCCTCTTTCTTTGGTGGGAGGATTAGGAATAGGAGGAGGCTATGTGCCCAGCACTCTCTTACAAGAAGGGAGGGGCTTGCTCTCTTGTGTCATAAATAGGGCCCCAGGGCCCCACCCCACCCACCACTCAGTTAAAGTGTTTCTTCTCATAAGGCAAGCACCCCAGTTTAGGCTTCTGTGTCATCTGGGATGATAGAAGCCAGATGCTGGATAAGTGTTCCTTTTTTCTCTCTCCTTCTGATGTTTGAGGAAAGCGTCATTCAGGGGGCAGTCTCTGTAGTTGTTGTAATAATTATTTCCTTCTTTGTTCCTTCCTACAAATGGTTGCCAGATTATTTATTTATTTATTTATTTATTTATTTATTTATTTATTGAGACAGAGTCTTGCTCTGTTCCCCAGGCTGGAGTGCAGTGGTGCCATTTTGGCTCACTGAAACCTCCACCTCCTGGGCTCAAGTGACTCTCCTGCCTCAGCCTCCCAAGTAGCTGGGACTACAGGCACGCACCGCCACGCCTGGCTAATTTTTGTATTTTTAGTAGAGATGGGGTTTTGCCATGTTGGCCAGGCTAGTCTTGAACTCCTGACCTTAAGTGATCCACCTGCCACCCTCCCGCCCCAGGCCTCCCAAAGTGCTGGGATTACAGGTGTGAACCACCATGCCCAGCCAGGTTGGCAGTTTAATTTCCTTATATTGTCACTCTGATCATTTAACTCCCATGCTAAAAATTAACGTCATGCCCTCCCATCTTTATAGCTTGAGGCCCTTCTGAATGACATTTGAGATACTCCATGCCATCTCTCTAACCCTGAACTATGATCCTGTACTAGATTGGAAACTCAAAGACAGTGACCACTGATGACGATAACTGATAATGATGAGGATAATGGTGATGATATTAGTTATAAATACCAAAGGCTGCCTAAGTGCTAAGAAACTGTGCCAAGTTTTTTTTTTTTTTTTTTTTTTTAAACCTATATTATCTTTAGTAAGACCAAGTCTGGTTCATTGGTATACTTTTTTTTTTTTTTTTTTTTTTGTCCCACCTAGCTCTTACCTCACAAAGATTTGTTGAATGAGTGAAAGATGAACAAGTAGGCCAATGGAGACAGAGTGAGGGTCTTGGTGGGGAGAAGTATGTGTAGAATCTGCATTCAGTCTGCAGTGAATAGAGTAAAATGGGTCATCTGGATGTGAATTGGCAGACCCCATTTGAAAGAAACAATTTTGATCTGTTACATTTAAAAATATTTATTGACTTCTGTTTGCTACTTTCCTGATTGTATTTAGGTTAAATGACACCAGCTAGGAAGCTACACTTTCCTGGAATCTTTCAGATAATTAAGCCTAAGCCTGGGTAAGGGGAGGGCACAGGATAAGACTGACGAGAGAAGAAGGTACTAGAGAGAGCAACAACCAAAATGATCTTGAGAAACATGCTTTTTGAGAGCACTGGAATGATTTAGGGGTGGGTACAGTGGAAGAGTGAGGTGGGAGAAGAAGAGTGTCTGGTAGGTGTGCTCACTGTCTTCTTGACTGAGAATGTTTAATAGGAAGAGTGGGAGCTCAGAGCTCCTACAAAGGCAGAACAAAGCTTCTTAGCTGACATTGTTTGAGAAATTGCTGGCAGGCTCTGGAATGCTTGTTTGGTTTTCTGTGGTGCCTTTGGTGTCCTAGGGTGCAAATAAAGGGGAGAGGCTAGTGTTAAAAACATTTTTAACATTTCTTTCTTTTTATTTTTTAATTTGGAGACGGAGTCTTGCTCTGTCGCCCAGGCTGGATGGAGTGCAGTGGCATGATCTCAGCTCATTGCAACCTCTGCCTTCCGGGTTCAAGTGATTCTCCTGCCTCAGCCTCCCGAGTAGCTGGGATTACAGGTGCCTGCCACCATGGCTGGCTAATTTTTGTATTTTTAATAGAGACAGGATTTTACCATGTTGGCCAGGCTGGTCTGGAACTCCTGACCTCAGCTGATCCACCTGCCTCAGCCCCCCATAGTGCTAGGATTACAGGCGTGAGCCACCATGCCTGGCCTTAATATTTAATTTTTTTTTGTGACGGAGTCTCGCTCAGTCGCCCGGGCTGGGATGCAGTGGTTCGATCTTGGCTCACTGTAACCGCTGTCTCGTAGATTCAAGTGATTCTCCTGTCTCAGCCTCCCGAGTAACTGGGATTACAGGCACCCACCATCATGCCTGGCTCATTTTTGTATTTTAGTAGAGACGGTGTTTCACCATGTTGGCCAGGCTGGTCTTGAGCTCCTGACCTCAGGTGATCCACCCGCTTTGGCCTCCCAAAATGCTAGGATTACAGGCGTGAGCCACTGTGCCCAGCCAACATTTAATTTTTATGAGAGTTTTAAAGATTATAAAAATAAGACTCATCCAGTGGAAAAACATTTTTAAATCCCCACCCCAGCCTCTAGAACACATTTTCCAGGGCTAACCACTGTTAATAGTTTGCTACATATTTTTCCATACCTTCTGGTATATAAATACAATGGTTTATTTTAAAAACAAAAATGAGATTATACTATACGTATTGCCTTAGTCTGACCTTTAAGAAATCTGGCCGGGCATGGTGGCTTACGCCTGTAATCCCAGCACTTTGGGAAGTCAAGGTGGGCAGATAGCTTGAGCCCAGGAGTTCAAGACCAGCCTGAGCAACATGGCGAAACCTTATCACTACAAAAAAACACAAAAATTAGTTGGGCATGATGGCGTGTACCTGTGGTTCCAGCTGCTGGGGAGGCTGAGGTGGGAGGAACATTTCAGCCCAGGAGGTAAGCCGTGGTCATGCCACAGCACTCTGGCCTGGGTGACAGAGCAAGACCTTGTCTCAACCGCGCCACCCCCCCAAAAAAACAACTGAATCTATTATTGCCAAGTATTATATTTCTATGGAAGTTCACACAAACTTATACATGCAATTCAATAAATAGTTATAAAGCAGATATTCATGAAACTACTACCTAGGCTTAGAAATAGAATATTGCGTCCGGGCACGGTGGCTTACGCCTGTAATCCCAGCACTTGGGGAGGCCAAGGCAGGCAGATCACCTCAGGTCAGGAGTTCGAGACCAGCCTGACCAACATGGAAAAATTCGTCTCTAATAAAAATACAAAGTTAGCTGGGCATGGTGGCGCATCCCTGTAACCCCAGCTACTCAGGAGGCTGAAGCAGGAGAATTGCTTGAATCCGGGAGGCAGAGGTTGCAGCGAGCCAAGATTGCGCCATTGCACTCTAGCCTGGGCAACAAGAGCAGAACTCCGTCTCAAGAAAAAAGAAAGAAATAGAATATTGCCAACAGCACCCCTGCTTTTCTGATCACTGCTTCCTTTCCCCATCACAGTGATAATCCTGACTTTTATGGTAATTATTTACTTTCTTTTCTTTATTGTTTACCACCTATGTGTATAGATTCCTAAATAACTTAGTTTATTTTTTGCTCATTTTTTAACTTTGTGTATACATTATGGTCTGAATGTTTATGTCTCTCCCCAGTTTTTTTTTTTTTTTTTTTTGAGATGGAGTCTCACTCTGTTGTCCAGGCTGGAGTATAATGGCGTGATCTTGACTCACTACAACCTCTGCAGTGCAGGGTTAAAATAATTCTCCTTCCTCAGCCTCCTGAGTAGCTGGGAGTACAGATGTGCACCATCACACCTGGCTACTTTTTTTGTATTTTAAGTAGAGATGGGGTTTCACCATGTTGGCCAGGTTGGTCTTAAACGCTTGACCTTAGGTTATCCCCCTGCCTTGGCCTCCCAAAGTACTGGGATTACAGGCATGAGCCACTGCACCTGGCCTCACTTTAGTTTTAATTCACATTTTCCTTGTAAAAATAAGGTTGAGTGCCATTGCATATGTTTATTAGCTGTTTGGGTTTCATCATCTATGAAGTGGCCATTCAAGTATTTTTGCCCGTTTGTTGTATTTCCTGCCCTCCTCTCACTGGTCTGTAGAAATTCCTTATATAAGTATTCTGACTACTAATCCTTTGAAGGTTATATATATTACAGATATCATCTCCTAGTAGGCAGCTTGTCATTTTATTCTTTTGATGATTAAAACTTACTAATTGCAGTGAAGTCAGATTTATTTATTCTTTTACTTTATGGTTTATGCATTTTGTAATTTGTTTAAGAAAGGCTTTCATACCTCAAGGTTGTGAATATATTCTCCTGCATTTCCTTGTAAATTTGTTTTTCAAATTTAGATCTGTAATCCACCTGAAACTTATGTTAATGAAGGATGTGAAATAGGGGGTCTCTACATCGTTTTTTTCGTTAATATATTGTGGATATCTTTCCAGCCAACACATAATGATTTTTCTCCTTCTCCTTCTCCTTCTCCTTCTCCTTCTTCTTCTTCTTCTTATTATATTTATTTTAGAGACAGGATCTCGCTATGTTGCCCAGGCTGGTCTTGAGCTCCTTGGCTTACTGGGTCCTCCTGCCTCAGCCTCCTGAGTAGCTAGGATTATAGGCTTGAGCCACTGCCCCTGGTTTACCTAATTATTTTTGACAGTAATTAGGTTTTCCCAATTTGCCTTTGAAGAAAATTTCCCCCATTTATTTGTCAATACAAATACTGCTATAAGTAATATTCTTGTACCTATATCTTTGAGCATCCATGCTAGTATTCTATTGTTGAGATTTCCTGAAGTGAGATTACTAGATTAAAGTTATTATACTCATTTACAATTTTGATACAGCCAAATTTATTTTACTTCTGTCAATAGTGTATAAGGATCCTGGTATATCCCATTCTTGATAATATCATAATATCAATCAGTTTAACGTTTGCCAATTTAGTTTTTTTTTTGTTGTTGTTTTTTTGAGACAGAGTCTCAAATCCAGGAGGCTCCCTGCAGCCTCCGCCTCCTGGATTCAAGCAATTCTCATGCCTCATACTCCCGAGCAGCTGGGATTACAGGCATGCACCACTATGCCCAGGTAATTTTTATATTTTTAGTAGAGACAGGGTTTCACCATGTTGGCCAGGCTGGTCTTGAACTCCTGGCCTCAAGCAATCCACTGCCTTGGCCTTCCAAAGTGCTGGGATTACAGGCATGAGCCACTGTGCCTGGCTGCCAATATGCTTTTTAATATGACACTTAAAAACTGGTAGACTAAACTGGGTATGGTGGTGTGTACCTCTAACCCCAGATCCTTGGGAGGCTGAGGTGGGAGGATCACTTGAGCCCAGGAGTTTGAGACCAACCTGAGCAACAGAGCAAGACCCCCACTCAAAAAACAGAACAAAACAACAAACACAAAACTGCTAGACTAGGGAGGAGTCAAATTCTGTTTGATGCTGACACTGATGTAATCTTCAGAGGTTAATGACCAGGTCTCCAACAGCCCCATCTACCCCTACTTTGGTAAAAGTGAGGTTTTAAAATCTAAGAATTTGGTTAAACCTTTCCAGTATCAGGAGAATTGTATCCTGCTTTTCCTGCTCTTCCTATTTCCTGACAAGTTGACATTGAGTAGAAAGGGCTGAGTTGTGTGCTTATCCTGGTCTTAATTTCACCTCTTTTTTCTATTCTCAGCCGTGCTTCATCCCTAGTGATTCCACGGAGTGACTGTGGTATGAGGAAAATCATCCTCTGCAAACTTACTTGTTTTCTTCACATTGCCCTTGAAACGATCACAGGGACACTGCTTCTTTGGCAGCCCAGAAACTGTCATGACTTTTCTTCTCGGGGCTCTCAGGAACCAATCTGAAACAACAGCACTGCTGCTTAGACGGGAGAGTTAATACATATGATAGGAGGGAGTAGGACGAAGCTTTAATCGCCATCTTCTGTGCCTTGAATTTCCACTGCAATGGAGTGGGAAAAGGGGTCAACACAGAACAGTGTCCATCCAGCTATTTGAATGCCAGTATT
This sequence comes from Piliocolobus tephrosceles, assembly GCF_002776525.5. NCBI lineage: Eukaryota > Metazoa > Chordata > Mammalia > Primates > Cercopithecidae > Piliocolobus > Piliocolobus tephrosceles. The sequence goes on along the minus strand of NC_045454.1, from coordinate 15,385,957 downwards.
TCTGAGTTGTTTTTCCTGACCTGTTTGGGCAAGGGTTTGGTGGCAGGTTTGGAGGGTGCATCAGAATATCATTACTCCAAAGAATGAGGAGTAAGGCTTGGGTGTCTGCTTTCCAGTGGCTGCTTTCCCTTGGGGAAGCCATTTTGCCGCTCTGCTTTCAGTCTTACCTATGAGTAAAATAAGGCTGAGAATAGGATTCAGGAAGCTTTCGGAAGGCCAGGAAAAAATAAAAAGCCTTTTGGGCGGTAGCCCTGGGTTCTTTAGGAAAAGGATAAGGGGCAGGGGGCAGCCTGACATTGGCTGGCTTTTCCCCTAGACCTTGGAGAAGTCCAGTTTTTACCTGAGAGTCAGGAAGAAAGCGGGCACGGGTGCTGCATGTGGCAGATTGTGGAGAGGGGAATGGGTGAGGTCAGCTGAGATAACATTGCATTGGTCTCAGAGGGGCCCAAGGGAGAGAGCTGGGGTCATGGTGATGCCATCGCTGTTGTTGATGCTGAGTTACTGACCTTTGCACTCACATTCTTGGCCACCTTCCTGGAGCCACCTCCTAGAAGCCTGGCCTTGGTCCCTATGGCCTCTGGCGACCCCTGTCGGAAGGAAACAGGTCACATCTAGACACTGGAAAGGGAACAGAAATGATCTTCCCAGCATTGTGCTACCTAGGTCAGCACAGTTCCATTTTTCCATTTTTACTTCAAGAATCTAGGTTACTTCAAGAGACGAATATTTTATTTTTATTTATATTTTTGAGATGGGGTCTTGGTATGTTGCCTAGGCTGGTCTTGAACTCTTGGGCTCCAGTGATCCTCCTGCCTTGGCCTCCCAAAGTGCTAGGATTATAGGCATGAGCCACTGTGTCCAGCTGAGGGGTATTTTAATCAATAAGGAATTGAGGTTTAAAATCCGGCCAATACATAAGCCTATTAAAAAATTTAATGATTAAACAACATCTGGCCTAGGGAAAAGCGTAGCTGAAGGTAGGTGGAGAAAGAATGGCTTCTAGATGGAAGAGAGGATAAAAGGTAGGGCTTTGTCAAAACCTCCCGACGTCTCCCCATACCTCACACTAAAATCCTCGTGACTTAAAAGAGAGCAAGGAGGAGATTATTCCATAAACCAAGATTTTCCCTTGACCTCCAAGTTGCTGGGTTTGTTTGTTTGTTTGTTTGTTTTTTGAGATAGGGTCTCACTCTGTCATCCAGACTGGAGTATAGTGGTGCAGTCACGGCTGCAGCCTCGACCTCCTGGGTTTGGTTGGTCCTCCCATCTCAACCTCCTCGGTAACTGAGGCTTCAGGCATGCACCACCACTCCTGGCTAGTTTTTTGTATTTTTTGTAAAGAGAGGGTTTCGCTACGTTGCGCAGGTTGGTCTGGAGCTCCTGGGTGTAAGCGATCTGCCTGTCTTGGCCTCCCAAAGTGCAGTTATTACAGGCATGAGCCACCACACCCACCCCAAGTAGCTGTATTTGAATCCAGAGTCCCAGTTCAACTATTAAACGATGGTATTTACCTTTGTTCCTCTGGAACAAATACATTCTTCTTTTGGCCTCTATCCGAGCCTGTTTTATCTTCTGATTCTATCTTATCTCCATTTTTTGATACTTAAAATATTCCTATGACAGGCCGGGCTTGGTGGCTCACGCCTGGAATCCCAGCACTTTGAGGGGCCGAGACAGGTGGAACATGAGGTCAGGAGATCAAGACCATCCTGGCTAACACGGTGAAACCCCATCTCTACTAAAAATACAAAAAATTAGCCAGGTGTGGTGGCGGGCGCCTGTAGTCCCAGCTGCTCAGGAGGCTGAGGCAGGAGAATCTCTTGAACCCAGGAGGCGGAAGTTGCAGTAAGCTGAGATTGCACCACTGTACTCCAGCCTGGGCGACAGAGCAAGAGTCCATCTCAAAAAAAAAAAAAAAATTCCTATGACAATCAAGGATGATGGTTTATAGACTTGAGATTCTCAAGTAAGAACTTGGCTCAGATGACACCTCCTTTATGGTGGTTTCCGATACTTCCTGTCAGAATGAATTATGCCTTCATACGGTTCCTATTGTATTTGAATGCAGTTCTGTTATTGCACTGTAATGTTGTTGTTTGAAATCTTTTATGCACTGAATTGTGTCTCCTGAAATTCACATGTTGAATCCGTAACCCCCAGTATCTCAGAATTCCTGTATTTGGAGATAGGGCCTTTAAAAATGTGATTAAATCAGGCTGTTATGGTGGGCCCTACTCCAGTCTGGCTGGTGTCCTTATAATAAAAGGAGATTTGGGCTGGGCGTGGTGGCTCACGCCTGTCGTCTCAGCACTTTGGGAGGCCGAGGCGGGTGGATCACAAGGTCAGGAGTTCAAGACCAGCCTGGCCAACATAGTGAAACCCTGTCTTTACTAAAAATACAAAAATTAGCTGGGCATGGTGGTGTGCGTCTGTAGTCCCAGCTACTCGGGAGGCTAAGGCAGGAGAATCACCCGGGAGGTGGAGGTTGCAGTGAACTGAGATCGCATCAACGGACTGCAGCTTGGGCCACAAAGTAAGACTTCATCTCAAAAAAAAAAAAAAAAAAAGGCCCTTATGAATGGGACATAGGCCAGGTGTGGTGGTTCTCACCTGTAATCCCAGTGCTTTGGGAGGCTGAGGCAAGGGGATTGCTTGAGGGCAGTAGTTCAAGACCGCCTAGGTTATATAGCGAGGCCTTGTCTCTACAAAGTATATATATATATATATATATATATATTTATATATTTTTTATAATATATATATATATATATATATATTTTAAAAGGTAAGGTATCCTAGGCTGGGCATGATGGCTCATCCCTGTAATCACAGCACTTTGGGAGGCTGAGGCTGGCGGATCATTCGAGGTCTGGAGTTCAAGACCAGCTTAGCCAACATGGTGAAACTCTGTCTCTACTGAAAATACAAAAATTAGCTGGGTGTGATGGTACATGCCACCTGTAATCCCAGCTACTGGGGAGGCTGAGGCAGGAGAATTGCTTGAACCCGGGAGGCAGAGGTTGCAGTGAGTCAAGATCATGCCATTGCACTCCAGCCTGGGCAACAGAGTGAGACTCCGTCTCAGAAAAAAAAAATAATCTAAAAAAAAGTAGGAGGGATCCTAGAGAGCTCTTTCATTCTCTTTCCACCTCTTGAAGATAGGAGAAGTCCGCTGTCTGCAACCTGGAAGAGGACCCTTGCCAGAACTCATCTGTGCTGGCACCCTGATTTCATATATCCAGCCTGCAGAACTGTGAGGAATAAATTTCTCTTGTTTATGCCACCCAGTCTGTGGTATTGTGTTAATGCAGTCCTGGCAAACTAACATAAAATCTTTCTCCTTCACTAGACTCTGAACCATTGGCTCAATAGTCATTCAGTTATGTGATTCCTGACACATGGTAGGCATTTGGTAAATGTTTGTTCAACACGTGGATGGATACATTGTTTGGAGAGGACCCTTAGAGATCATATGGCTCAATTCAGGCCTCCTACTTCCCAGACTTCTGTCACACAGATGGAGGGGGTTGCGTCATTTCCCCGAGGGCTGCTTTTCTAGGGTTCTCATGTGCTGTTTTGAGTGTTATCAAAGTAATTTAACCTGGCATAGCCCCTGCCATGTAAACTTTTCTAACATTTTTACTCTTGCCTGACTTCTACTCCTAGTTCCAGAGAAAAACCACAGAATATTAGGCCCTGAAGGAAATCCTGGAGATTATTTAATTGAATTCCTTAATTCTGAAGTTTTTTTTCAGTCTAAATGTAATTTAACTGTTGGAGAAAATTTTGAAAGTGCAAGCAGAGAAATTACTATTCTTACCAACTGTTGGTATTTTGGCATGTTTGTTACCTGCATATGCTTTTTATTAATATAGTGATAACCATAGAATGTAAACACATTCTCTTTTTCCATTCATAGGCATGTTGCTGTGTTATCTTTATAACACATTTTTAATGAATGCATAATACTCTCAATAATTATGTATTCCAAATTATTTAACTGCTTTCCCATTGCTGAATATTTAGAAAGTTTTATTTTTTAGAAGTTGGTAAATTTCTTTGTTGTTACAACTGTTTTCCAAATTTTAGATTATTTTCTTGGGAGAGAGTTCCCAAAGTGGAATTACTGGGTCAAAAGTTAAGAATTGCTTTCAAAAGAGCTGTACTAATGTTTAAATTTTATTTTTAAATTATTTTATTTTATTTTATTTTATTTATTTTTTTGAGAAGGAGTCTTGCTCTGTTGCCCAGGCTGGAGTGCAGTGGTGCGATCTCAGCTCACTGCAAGCTTAGCCTCCTGGGTTCATGCCATTCTCCTGCCTCAGCCTCCCAAGTAGCTGGGACTACAGGCGCCCGCCACCACGCCTGGCTAATTTTTTTGTACTTTTTAGTAGAGATGGGGTTTCACCATGTTAGCCAGGATGGTCTCGATCTCCTGACCTCGTGATCTGCCTGCCTCGGCCTCCCAAAGTGCTGGGATTATAGGCATGAGCCACCACGCCCGGCCTACTTTTTAATTTTTAAAAATTAAAAAAAATTTTTTTTTTCTTTGAGACAGGGTCCCACTCTGTCACCAGACTGGAGTGCAGTGGCAAAATCTTGGCTCACTACAACCTCCTACTCCCTAGTTCAAGGGATTCTCCTGCTTCAGCCTCCCCAGTAGCTGGGATTACAGGCGGCATGTGCCACCACGCCCAGCTCGTTTTTGTATTTTTAGTAGAGACGGGGTTTCACCATGTTTTCCAGGAGGATCTTGATCTCCTGACTTTGTGATCTGCCCACCTCAGCCTCCCAAAGTGCTGGGATTACAGGTGTTAGCCACTGTACCCGGCCAAGGGCTGTACTAATTTCGTTAAATCACTATCTCCTTTTTTTTTTTTAAGATGAGGAAACAGTCCCAGAGAGAGCAAATGAAATGCCCAAGTTCATAAAGGTAATGGGGACATATCTAGGGCTGAAACCCAGGTCCAGGATTTTATTTTATTTTTAGTGACCAGGGTCTTGCTATGTTGCCCGGGCTAGAGTGCCATAGCTGTTCACAGACATGATCACAGCACAGTGTGGCCTCAAATTCCTGGGCTCAAGTGATCCTCCTTCCTCAGCCTCCCAAGCACTACCACACCCAGCTACAGGTACAAGATTCTTAGTCTGTTGTTTTATTCTGCACTGCTATATGACCCTAGTTTCACAGAGGAAACTGAAAATGAAGCTGCATGGTGCTATAGTATTATGTCTCCCAAACTTCAGACATTTTTAGACCATCTTTATGATTTTTTTCTATAGCTTAAACCACCCTTAGTATTATTTACTTCATGCTTTTTCTTTTTTCTTTCTTTCTCTCTTTCTTCCTTCCTTCCTTCCTTCCTTCCTTCCTTCCTTCCTTCTTCTTTTGACAGAGTCTCACTCTGTTACCCAAGCTGGAGTACAGTGTTGCGATCTCGGCTCCCTGCAACCTCTGCCTCCGGGTTCAAGCAATTCTCCTTCCTTAGCCTCCCAAGTAGCTGGGATTATAGGCACCCACCACCCATGCCTGACTAATTTTTGTATTTTTAGTAGAGGCGGGTTTTACCATGTTGGTCAGGCTGGTCCTGAACTCTTAACGTCAAGTGATTACAGGCATGAGCCACTATGCCTGGCCACTTTATACTTTTTCTTTTTTCTTTTTTTTTTTTTGAGGCGGAGTCTTACTCTGTGCCCAGGCTGGAGTGCAGTGGACAGATCTCAGCTCACTGCAAGCTCCACCTCCTGGGTTCATGCCATTCTCCTGCCTCAGCCTCCCGAGTGGCTGGGACTACAGGCGCCCGCCACCTCGCCCGGATAGTTTTTTGTATTTTTTAGTAGAGACGGGGTTTCACCGTGTTAGCCAGGATGGTCTCGATCTCCTGACCTCGTGATCCGCCCGTCTCAGCCTCCCAAAGTGCTGGGATTACAGGCTTGAGCCACCATGCCCGGCCTTATACGTTTTCTCTAAATACATTTATTTTGCAAAACATCCTCATCCTATGCAATATTATCTGTGAAATTACAGGTTTGATGTATGCTTAGTTTTTTTCCTAACATGCATTAAACTAAACACAGAAGTATTTTTTTTTTTTTTTTTTTTTTTTTTTAGATGGAGTCTCGCCGTGACGCCCAGGCTGGAGTGCAGTGGTGGGATCTCAGCTCACTGCAAGCTCCGCCTCCCGGGCTCCCGCCATTCTCCTGCCTCAGCCTCCCGTGTAGCTGGGACTACAGGCGCCGCCACGTCGCCCGGCTAGTGTTTTTGTATTTTTTAGTAGAGATGGGGTTTCACCAGGTTAGCCAGGATGGTCTCGATCTCCTGACCTCGTGATCCGCCCGTCTCGGCCTCCCAAAGTGCTGGGATTACAGGCTTGAGCCACCGCGCCCGGCCACACAGAAGTATTAAAGTAAAAAGAAGCTTATTTACATTCCACGTAAAATCAGTTTTGGGAACCACTGATACGGTGGCATAAGCGTGCACTTTATATCCAGATAGTCCTGGGGTCAGCTATTGGCTCTATCACTTAACTATGTCAACTTGGGCAAGTCACTTGGCTTCTATGATCCTCGATTCCCTGATTTGTAAAAGGAGGATGGTAAAATCCTCCTCGCAGAGTTTTTGGGAATAAGTGAGCTGCTGTGGGAGCCCAGTGCCCAAGCGGGTGTTGAGTACATGATGGTTATCATTGTGGTTATTGCTGTGGAATTCTGGTTATTTTCCAAAGAGAGTGTCTATGCTGGAATATTGGGCTTGTGGCTTTCTGCTGATGTCGATGTGTAAATAAGTTACTTCCACTTGTTAGGAGTTATGATGCATCTGTCACTATTTTTATTTCCCAGATCCACTACATACTTGCTTTGTGATTTTGGACAAAGTTATGTAACTTTTCTATGCCTCATTTTCCTAATTTGTAAGATGTGGTTAATAATAGTACAGTAGTCCTTCCTTATCCACAGGACTTCCAAGATACCTAAAGTCTCAGATAGTACCAAAACCTATATATATATTTTTTTCTACACATATACACTTATAAAGTTTAATTTATGAATTAGGCACAGTAAGAGATTAACAATAACTAATAGGATAGAACAATTTAAAAAATATACTATAATAGGCTGGTGTGGGGGCTCACGCCTGTAATCCCAGAACTTTGGGAGGCCAAGGCAGGCAGATCACAAGGTCGGGAGATCGAGACCATCCTGCCTAACATGGTGAAACCAAGTCTCTACTAAAAATACAAAATAGTAGCCGGGTGTGGTGGTGCATGCCTTTAGTCCCAGCTACTCAGGAGGCTGAGGCGGGAGAATGGCATGAACCCGGCAGGCAGAGCTTGTAGTGAGCCGAGATCGCACCACTGCACTACAGCCTGGGTGACAGAGTGAGACACTGTCTCAAAAAAAAAAAAAAAAAAAAAAAAAATATATATATATATATATATATATGTATATACTGTAATAAAAATGATATGAATGTGGTCTCTCTCTCTATGTTTCTGAAGATAACATAACAATATCATAACAATATTTTGGGGCCACAGTTGGCCGGTAGCTGAACCTGCGATTAAGTGGAGACTACGGAACATGAGTGTGCGTGTGTGTTATTTCCCAGCTCTGACCACTAGAGGGCCTAGAAGCACCAGCACCTACTAGCAATGGGCCTATCAGTCAGTGCCCATGGTCTGTAAATATCATTCTCCCATGAAAGGAACCAGGGCTTCCAGGAAAAATAGCTGATCCAGGGCTGGGACAGAAAAACACAAGAGGAGCCCGAAGCTTCTTGTGGTGTCAGAAACTAAGGAACTGCTCAAAAAATGATGGAGACATGTCTAAAGGTCATAGAAGCCAACTGGAAGGAGTTCCCAGTGGCCAATTTTGGGACAATATGAGCAACATAATAAATAATGATAGTAATGGATTCCAACCCATAAATACTCATGAGTCCATGCTGATATAAATAAATAACTGACCAAATAAATAAATCAGGAAGAAAAGGCTGGGCATGGTGACTCACACCTGTAATCCCAGCACTTTGGGAGGCGGAAGTGGGGGAATCACTTGAGGCCAGGAATTAGAGACCAGCCTGGCTAACATGACAAAACCCCGTCTCTACTAAAAATACAAAAATTAGCCGGGTGTGGTGGTCTGTGCCTGTAGTCTCAGCTACTCAGGAGGCTGAGGTGGGAGGATCGCTTGAGCCCAGAAGGTGGAGGTTGCAGTGAGCCAAGATCACACCACTGCATTCCAGCCTAGGCAACAGAGTGAGACTCTATCTCAAAAAAAAAAAAAAAAAAAGAAAGAAAGAAAAAGAAATAACTCTTTCTTATGGCAGAATTCTGATTAAATAAATGTAGAAGGAACAATGGAAGTAGAAAATCACTATTTGGCCAATACCACAGTAATAATTCTTGTAGGAAACAATCATCCATAGATTCTAAAAATTAATGTTAAAAGTATAATGATGCTGTTAACTGGTGAACAACAAGAAAAAAAGGTATGATGAGAAGAAACAGGCTGTTTACATATTTCCAAAGTGTCTCTCCACAAGATACTTATTAATTACAATGAGACGAATAGTAACTTTAGTAGAGAAACCCGGCAGACACCACCTGAACCAAGTGCTTAAAGTGAACCCCATCAGTAATGAGAGATACCGACATCCTGGGGCTCTTGCTGGGATGTCCAGAGAAGGATACATCACTTCTGAAGTATTCTTGCCTAAAATACATAGCCGGAAATATCAGACAAACCCATATTCAGGGGACATTCTACAAAACAACTGGCTAGAACTCTTCAAAAGTGTCAAGGTCCTGAAAGAGAGGGAAAGACTGAGAAACTATCCCAGGTTGGAGGAGACCTAGGAGATCTGACATTTTATTCAGTGGGATCCCGGATTGGAGTCTGGAGAAGAAAAAGGACATGAGTGGGATGATTAGCAAGATTTGAACATTTGTAGATTAGTTAATATTATGGTATCAATGCTAATCTCCTGGTTTTGATAATTGTATTATGGTTACATAAGATATTGTTTGAAAACAATTGGATGAAGGCTATACTGGAACTCTATTTTATAATATTTTTCAAAGTCTGAAAAATGAAAAGTAAGAAAAAGTAAGAAATGCAATAGATTTGTGAGGACAAATGAGATAGTAAGTATGAAGTGCTTAGAACAATGCTTTGATATAGGAGTTCTCAATGTGTCTGACATAAGTAATTTTATAATTAAATAATATTACATTTAATGAATAACCTGTTATTATAAGTAATTTATTTCCTAATGACCTCATAGATTCTCACTTATTTTTATTTCCCTTAACCCTGTGAAAAGCATATTGAGCATGTATGTGATTAAGAGATAAAATAAGATTAGACTTTATTCTGAGATTTATTTTGGGGATGGAGGAGCTATTATTTCCTTTAGCCACTAAGTAGCTCAGACTCAGACCTACATTGCAAAACTTCACTTGGCTGGGAAACAAGGCTTGAGCCCGGCTGCCGCCCCCGTGACGTGGTTTGTGATGGTGCCTCCTGGTGGCGCAGGGAGCTTTCCCCAGTTCCTCACCCTCGTCCTTTAGGAGCGACTTAGAAATTTTACTCAGTCCATTTATTAAACCCTTTCTAGGTCACACTGCGGATCATTTAATCTTCACAAGTGTGTGTGACAAGTGGTATTTTCTTCATTTTAAGATGATAAAACTGAAACTCAAAAAAGTGAGGCGACTTGTCTAGGGTTGCAAAGTGTGTGGCAGAGTCAAGATCTAGGTCCCCCTGACTTCCAGGCTGAGTGTAAAGGTCTAGGTGAGTCTAAAAGTGTGGCCATGCAGAGAACTATTGGTGTAGAGCAGTGGTTGTTGACCAAGGGTGGTTCCCTTGGGGGACATTCGGCGATGTCTGGAGATATTTTTGGCTTCCATAACGGGTTTGCATGAGGGAGAGGGAAGGCTGCTATTGGCATGTAGTAGAGAGAGGCCACACGGATACTGCTGAACATCTCACAGTGCACAGAACAGCCCCCACTGCAAGGAACTGTTCAGCCCAAATGTCAGTAGAGCTGCTCTGAAGCCCTGGTTTGATTTAGAAACCTGAGGATGCATTCTTGAGGTTAGCTAATGTTTGCTGAGTACTAAGCTGAATAGCGTGAGGGATATGGAAACAGTGCACCAGTCCGTGCCACTAAGTAGTTTGCAGCCGACGCAGGGGGTAGAGGAAGGAAAGGCACATGAAGGCCCCTCAATATAAGGCAGCAGATGATAAGTGCAAGAAGAGAGTGTCCAGCAGGGCTAAGCTGGCTCTCAGGAGGGAGACCACATGTCTGGCTGTGGGAGGAACTGAAGGAAGCTGTGGAAGGTGGTTTTGAGTTGGGTGTCTGAGCAAAGTTGAGCTGATGGGAAAACACAATACGTGTTTAGGGAAGAGCAAATAGGTTAGTTTGGGTGGAGAATAGTATTATTTAGTGAGTAGAGAGAGGTACACTGGAAAAACAGGTTGGGGCTAGAGCTTTGAGTTCAGGCAGAGGACTGTAGCGTGGGTGTCTGTCATAGTGATGAAAAAGTCTTCCCTTTTGGAATAGTGGTCAAAGCCCTAGGACTATGGGGCTTAGCAGCTTCCAGAGCACTCTCTCTACAAAGGAAGGGATGTTGGAAATTGGAGTGGAGAAGGGAGAATGCCTCCTGATTTTAGGACCAAGTTGGTGCTGAGTATGTAGCAAAGCCATTTCACCTCAAAGTGGCCTTTGGGGAGATGGTGCCCACAAGCAGAAATATACATGGAGGTCAGGTCTGTTCTTCGTGGTTGCTCTGTGAAGGGCTGGGCTACTTTATAGTGAAAGCTGGAGCAGATTTGGAACCCCTAAGCTAAGGTCTGCTTCCCATAATGTGAGCTGTTACAGCAGGGCTTGCTACGGATAAAGCTTCAAATATGGACACTACCTGGTGACAGGCTTTTTCTAGTTTATTACATTACCAGTAAATAGCATTAAGACATGTTGGTGGCATTCCGGTGCACTGTAAAGAATATAAGCAAGGACTTCCTGATCTTCTGTAAAGGTACCATTGCCTTCAGCACCCTCCCACCACCATCATTAAGTTTAGCCATGATAATTATGTTACTCTTTTGGAAAAGGGTTGGGGGAGAAGGCATGGGAGCAAATCTTTGTTGAGCTAGTATATATATACATACATACATATCTGTGTGTGTGAGGGGGATTAGCTACAATTACAGATATTTTCTTTTTTTTTTTCTTTCTTCTTTTTGAGACGGAGTCTCGCTCTGTAACCCAGGCTGGAGTACAGTGGTGCCATCTTGGCTCACTGCAGCCTTTGCCTCCCGGGTTCCAGCAATTCTCCAGGCTCAGCCTCCTGAGTAGCTGGGACTACAGGTGCGTGCCACCACGCCTGGCTAGTTTTTTGTATTTTTAGTAGAGACGGGGTTTCACCGTGTTAGCCAGGATGGTCTCGATCTCCTGACCTTGTAATCCACCCACCTCGGCCTCCCAAAGTGCTGGGATTACAGGGATGAGCCACTGCGCCCGGCCAGTTGCAGATATTTTCACATACAATATCTCATTTAACTCTGTCAACATCGTTTGGGTGTAAATACAGTTTGCTGTTTTTTGTAAAGGAGGAAACTGGCATTGAGAAAGGCTCACTCACCCCAACACCCCACAGCTAAGAGAAGCTGCATTTTGATGTGTCTGTGGCCTGTTTTGCCACATTTCCTCCCCTCATTTTCCCCTTCATAGACAGTCTTGTTTACCTGGATTCAGGCTGCTAGAGACCATGGACATCAGCATCAATGGCAGCAACAGGAGGAGGGAAGAGATTAGAACTTTCATTGCAACTGTTGGTGCAGCTGTTAAGTTGCTTGAAGCGTATAATGGAAGGTTCCCTGTTGGAGACTCCTGATCTCTGGGGATGACTCAGGTCAGGGTACTCAGCCTGGCAGTCTACGCTTTAGTCCCAGGCCAGCGTTCCCATTTGAGGGCAAGAACAGGTGAGGTGACGCTGTTTTGCTCTTAGGTAACAGATTAGACCATGTGCTTTATGGGAATCTGGGAGGTGAAACTGGTCAAACAAAAGAAGTTCAGGATTCTTAAGAACATAAGAAGGTGACTGATAACTTGGCAGCCGTGCCAGTTCACTTCTGTACTCTTTCCCGCCTCCTCACACCCCAATGCCTCATGATTTCTTCCTCAAACCTTTTTTTCTTGCTTGGATTTCCTTATACCTTTCAGTGACCCTCTCTCTCTGAATATTTGACAGGAAAGTGGCTGCTAAGTGTTGGTAGGCGAGACTTTGACAAGGTCTCTTCCCCTCCTGTTCCCATCCTTTTAAAAATATTGGCAATAGTAGTGTTGTTGCCTGGGAAGTTGCTCTGTCCTCTCTCTGTTCACTATTTCCTCCAATTCTGTAGCCACATGAGGTAGCAGCAGAGCAGGATCCCAGACAAGAGGCAGCTCCCCTGCCCAGAACACCGCCCTGGAGCAGTGGGTGACACCAGGCCTCCTTGTGTGTCCATCAGGAAGGTGGCCATGGCTTAGTTGTTCTGGTCCAAAGGAGAGGGAACTGGGTTGGGGGAAGAGACCCCCAGAGCTGCAGGTCCCAGAGGGTTTGAGAAACAGGAGCCACAGAAGGGAAGGATCTCTGAAGTGTGTTTGCCCAGCTGCTGGGGTGCCTGGCTCCAGCCCTTGTTTGGAAATGGCCCCATGTCAAAGAAGAAAGGTAATAAATCTTGAAGTAAACATTAGGGGCATAAAATATCAGCACTCACTAAACTTGACATTTATTTGAGACTTTAGGAAATGTGCGCAAAGGGAGAGGAGAGGCTGGGTTTGAATGCTGGGTGATATTCATGGGAGCTGAAGGGAAGGCAAACAAGGGAGCCCTCCCTGGAAGCCTCCAGGCAGGAGTGAGAGCAGGGGGTGTGACTTTATTTCCCTGAGAGGAGGAAAGAGGAAAGGCATGAGTCAAAGCCCTTTGCTTTTGTTTGACCATTCTTTTTTCTCTATGTTTTCAAATTATCTCGGCCTGTTGACTTGTCACAGTTGATTGTGGACTTTGCTACTGCAGTGTTTATAAAGCACTGCAGGGGCCAGGGATTGCTAGGACTGAGCCTGTGTCCAAATTGAAGGCTCAGGCTGGGCCTAAGCTTGTTCTGATGCAAATCACGGATGTGGCTTCTTTCTGGAAAATTCTAAAAATGGTCTCTGCCTTCAGGAGGCTCAAGTCTAACCAGGGAGATGACATCCATTTCATAAAGCCTAGAGATATGAGTGCAGTCATCTCTCAAAGTGGCAGGAGTGCAGGGGGACTGAGAGGGACTTGGTCGGGTGGAACTTAAGCTGGAGATGGGGGAGGATTTGGGTTTTTGGAGGGCAGAGAGGAGGGCTGTGCAGAGCAGGGGCATGTTATAGGAGAGGTGCCCCCTGGAGCTTAGTGGATGGGGATCTTAGAGGACAGGAGCTGTTTGTGTTCATTTTTGTATTGCCTGAACTTACACAGGGTCTGGCACTTTGGGAGTATTCTATAAATGACTGTTGAATGGAATGATGGTTTTGTAGCCTATTAACTGGGCCTGATGTATTAAAAAGTGTGTGAAAATGCAGCCCATTAGCAGAAAGAAAATGTTACTGAAAAACCATCCCATGTACAAATGGAGCCTGGTGAGGCCACTTTACTTGTGCTGCTGAGTTCTGCATCAGTCCACACCGAGGCCACCACAGGGGCCGGGAGCTCCTCCTCAGACCTTCCTCCGGGTGTCTCAGTCTCTTTACCCACTGTTCTCCCAGGTCCTGCTCCTTGTCAGTTCACTCCATCTGGTTTCCCCTCCATGCACTTGGGGTGGGTGTTGCATCCCGTGTCCCATTGGAGGGGGCTTCGGGTCCATTAGGTCTAGTAATATAAAACACCCCCAAGACAAATGGACTTTTTTCTTGTTAACATGACAACTTCTTATAACACATCTCAAGAACATTATTTGTGTCAAGAGTCTCTCTGATGTACAGAGGCCCTCCCTTCCCCAGGAAGGAGGTAAGGGGAAGTTAGGAGAAAACACCGTCCTATCTGGGTTACTTATTTCCCTGTTGTACAGTGTACTTGGTAGACGTTCAAAACTATTTGTTGACTTTGACCATGATCCACATGGCTCGCATATAGTCATTTGTTCACACATACATTCAGTGAGGCTTTGAGTGCCTAGTGTGTGCCTGGTATTTGCTAGACGGTGGATGCTGAGATCAGGTGTGCTGCTTTCTCTGAGGAGCTCTCACTATACAGCTGCACCTAGGGTGACTGAATCCACCTGCCCCACTTTACATACGTGGAAATTAAAGTTCAGGGAAATTATAGGATTAGTTCAACAACACAGTCACTAGCCTCAAAGTTATGGGAGTAAATCAAGTTTCCTGACTTGCTGGATTTTCTGTTAGTGTACAGCCACCTGGCTGCTGCAGGTGCAGATGTGGTGAGCTCCAATAGGAGAGAGGACGTTCAGAGGGAAGTGGGAGCCCTGAGCACCCTGGATTAGCCAGGAGGACATGCGGGGTCTAGCTGTGACCACACAAAGGACATCAAGGACATTGCATTCTCTTTTTCACTTTGAGCTTGAAATGAAGAAAACTGATCCCAGGAAACCAAGAGTGGAAGATTACTCACAGGGGATTAGTGAGATGAGTCAAAAAGCCTGTGTTGGATGGGTGCCTGTAATCCCAGCACTTTGGGAGGCTGAGGTGGGAGGATGGCTTGGCCCCCGGAGTTTGAGACCAGTGTGGGCAACATGGTGAGACCCTGTCTCTATAAAAAGTTTTTTTTGGGCCGGGCGCGGTGGCTCAAGCCTGTAATCCCAGCACTTTGGGAGGCTGAGACGGGCGGATCGTGAGGTCAGGAGATTGAGACCATCCTGGCTAACATGGTGAAACCCCGTCTCTACTAAAAACTACAAAAAAACTAGCCGGGCGAGGTGGCGGGCGCCTGTAGTCCCAGCTACACGGGAGGCTGAGGCAGGAGAATGGCGTGAACCCGGGAGGCGGAGCTTGTAGTGAGCTGAGATCCGGCCACTGCACTCCGGCCCCAGCGACAGACCTAGACTCCATCTCAAAAAAAAAAAAAGTTTTTTTTGGCCGGGCGCGGTGGCTCAAGCCTGTAATCCCAGCACTTTGGGAGGCTGAGATGGGCGGATCATGAGGTCAGGAGATTGAGACCATCCTGGCTAACACGGTGAAACCCCGTCTCTACTAAAAACTACAAAAAAACTAGCCGGGCGAGGTGGCGGGCGCCTGTAGTCCCAGCTACTGGGGAGGCTGAGGCAGGAGAATGGCGTGAACCTGGGAGGCGGAGCTTGCAGTGAGCTGAGATCCGGCCACTGCACTCCAGCCTGGGCGACAGAGCGAGACTCTGTCTCAAAAAAAAAAAAAAAGTTTTTTTTTTTGTTTTTTTGTTTTTTAAAGAAAACCCTTTTCTGATGTCTGTCATGGTGTTTCTCACTGAATGGTAATGGTCTGACTGAGTGAGTTCTGTCCATAGCCTGGAGCTCTGTGAGGCGGGACCAGGTGTGATTTCACCTTTGTCTTTCTCTCTCCAGTGACAGTACACAGCAGGCTCCGATAAATATTTCTTACAAAATAAAACTGAATAAAAAGTAGACACCTGCACACATGTGGGATGATTGAGCAGCAGTAGAAGCAGGAAAAGTCAGCATCCCCAGATCAGCTGATGTGGCGTTCAGCTTCTAGATAGGGGTGAGGTGCCAGGATGGGGATGGGGGTCCTGTGGCTCTACTGCTCTGGGGACCACTCCAAGGATTCAGAGTATCAGCTGTGGTTGCTGCTCTTCACTTACCTGTGGGAAAGTGAGCAGAGGGTGTGGGGCTTCAGGTGAACCCACATGGGAAATGGCCGAGGGAAGACGGGGTAGGTGGCACATAGAGGTTGTTTTTTATTTTTTTATTTTTATTTTTGAGAAGAAGTTTCATTCTTATTGCCCAGGCTGGAGTGCAATGGCATAATCTTGGCTCACTGCAACCTCCGCTTCCTGGGTCCAAGCGATTCTCCTGCTTCAGCCTCCCGAGTAGCTGTGATTACAGGCATGCACCACCATGCCTGGCTATTTTTTTTGTGTGTGTGTGTTTTTAGTCGAGACAGGGTTTCTCCATGTTGGTCAGGCTGGTCTCAAACTCCTGACCTCAGGTGATCCGCCCACCTTGGCCTCCCAAAGTGCTGGGATTACAGGTGTGAGCCACCGTGCCCGGCCGAGGTTGTTTACCAATATTTGAAGGTCTGTTGTATGAAAAAGTGTTAGACTTGGCCGGGCGTAGTGGCTCATGCCTGTAGTCTCAACACTTTGGGAGGCAGAGGCAGGCAGACCACCTGACGTCAGGAGTTTGAGACCAGCCTGGCCAACATGGCAAAACCATGTCTCCACTAAAAATACAAAAATTAGCTGGGTGCAGTAGCGGGCACCTGTAATCCCAGCTGCTCGGGAGGTTGAGGCAGGAAAATTGCTTGAACCCAGGATGGGGAGGTTGCATTAAGCCGAGATCGTGCCACCGCACTCCATCCTGGGCGATAGAGCCAGACTCTGTCTCAAAAAAAAAAAAAAAAAAAAGGAAAAGAAAAAATGTTAGTGTCATGCGTGTCCACGTGAAGAGACCACCAAGCAGGCTTTATGTGAGCAATAAAGCTTTTAATCACCTGGGTGAAGGTGGGCTGAGTCCGAAAAGAGAGTCAGTGAAGGGAGTTAGGGATGGGGCGGTTTTATAGGACTGGGGTAAGCAGTGGAAAGTTAGAGTTAAAGGGGGTTTTTCTCTTGCAGGCAGGGGCAGGGGTCACAAGGTGTATGGTGGGGAGATCATAAGACTCATTGTCCAGAAGAAGAATGTCACGAGGTTGATCGATTGATCAGCTGGGACAGGGCAGGAACAAATCATAATAGAATGTCATAAGGTTGGTCAATCGGTTAAGACAGGAGCTGGCTGTTTTCCTTCTTTTGTATTTTTCGGTTGCCTCAGGCCATCTGGATGTATACATGCAGGCTTGGGCTCAGAGGCCTTACATTCCTGTCTTCTTATATTAATAAGAAAAATAAAACAGTGTTGAAGTGTTGGGGCGGTGAAAAAAATTTTTTTTGGGTGATATGGAGAGACAATAATGTTTCTCAGGGCTGCTTCGAGTGGGATTAGGGGCTGCGTGGACACCTTAAAGAAAATTTTATAATGGGTTACATGGAATGGGAGTTTAGGCTGTGGGGAGATCTTGGGCAGAGGATGGTACTGTGGGGTTGTTAAAAGTAGCATTTGTCATATGGAATGATCGGTGATGGTCTGAATGCGGTTTTGTATGAATTGAGAAACCAAACGGAAGACACAAGGCCCGAATAAGAGAAGGAGAAAAAGAGGTACCAGAGGACTAAGAATTGGGAGGACCCAGGACGTCCAATTAGAGAATGCCCAAGGGGGTTCAGCATAATTACTTGCTTGGTTGGTGAGTTTTTGAGCTCTATCCTTGAGTTTTTTTATGTTGTCATATACCAGGCCAGACTGATTTAGGTAAAAGCAACACTCTTCATTTAAAAATATATAGAGTCCTCCTTTTCAGCAGTGAGTAAGTCAAGGCCTCAGCGGTTTTGGAGGACAACTGCAGCTAAAGAGTCAACCTGGGCCTGAAGGACTCATAGAGTTTGTGCTATGTCTGTGATGCTAGCAGAGAAGTCATTAGAGAGGCTATGGAAGGTCGTGACAGAGGTTGAAATGCCTGCCATTCCAGTTCTGAGTGCAATAGTGGAGGCAGAAAGTCCTAAACCGACAAGTAAGGGAATTAGTGGAATAACCTTTTTTTTTTTTTTCTGTCGTGTCAGTGTCATGAGGGGAACAGGAAGCTTTTCGGTCCCATTCGCAAATAGAATTTTGGGAGTAAGGAAAACTAGTGTGCATGTGCCTGTCCAATTAGCAGGTAGACACATGTAGGTAGAGGATCCACAGAGGAAGAAGAGACCTTGTGCAAGGCAAAACTGGAAATGCAAAGTAGAGAGATGAGAAGGAATACTAGAAGAGGTGTCTTGTACTCAGACTCCTAGGGATCCAGCTAGGGTGGCAGCCGTCAGAGGTTGTAATGGGGACTGATGGGGTAACTGCATAGAGGGGGAGGTTTCATTTTCATGGCGTATGAGAAAGCGTTGGGTATCTACGAGCAAACTTTCACTGTTATTTACGGGGCTGGGTATAAGCAAACAAGAGGGAGGAGAGTCTGATGAGAAAGGGGAAGGTAGCCAAGGATGGAGTGAAATACAGGATAAGTGTCTTCCTAAGCCATAATAACTGCTAATGTTTTTAAGTTTGCCAGTATTCATAGAGGGCTTATCTGTAATACGGAGCTGGAAGGCTCCAATTGTTTCAGTGATATGTGTAGTTGGGCTTTGGAGATGAAGAGTGAAGGAACATCGAGAAGATGAAAGGTTACCTAGGGGAATTCCAGTGGGTCTTTGCCAAGAGATACAGAAAGGAGTGACCACAGGAATAGTAGTTTGTGTTGTGAGGGGTCCAAATATGGGGGGAGTAGAGTTAATATAAGGAGAAAGGTTTTTTAAGTAAGTGCGGAGAAGGGTGGCAGCTTGCTGATGTGAAATGTCTGGGGAGGTCTTACTGGACTTGTCTAGAAAGTAAAGAAGGGCTAAGGTGGGCTAAGGTGGGCTTCAGGAGGGCTAAGGTGAAGGCTATTAAAGGAAGTTCGGAGGTGTAGGGAGACAAGAGGTGTTGCTTAGTCTGTTTGTGAGGTGGGGACAGCTGTGTAGGCACAGGAAGAAAGGGAAATGCAAAGCCAGCAATTGTTCTCTAAGGAGGGATTAGAGATGGCTAGGAGAGAGTGAGTGAGATTGATAGTGTGGTGGAGATAGCTGGGGAGAGGTAGAGGGTGGCATAAGAATGAGAATGAGAATAAGAGTGAGTATAAAAGTAAAGAATAGAACTTCATCAGGGTGGAAGTACTGGAGGGTGCCCTGCCAGCAAAGATCATCTATCCACGCTAAGAAGGAGTTAAGAGTGGTGGTTTGGGTATAGCACCAGGAGATATCAGCGTGATGGTTGGAGAAACAGTGTAAACTGGCAGTGTAAACAAGAGCAGGACATTTATGAGCAGTTGAGAACGGTGAATAGGAGTATGACTAGACAGAAGATAGTAGGGATGACAAATTTTTGGAGGCTCAGTCCAAGTAGTGGGGGTGACTGCGTAAAGCCCTCTTGCAAAAAGTAGGGTAAGGATGAATAGACCTAATGGAATGAAGGGACATATTAGGCTCATGAGGGTTGTTACTCTTCTTCATAAATACAAGTGAGTTTAAGGGAAGTAGGGGAGAGTACTTGCAACTTCCAGGAGAAAGAGGAGAGATTAGA
Organism: Piliocolobus tephrosceles; assembly: GCF_002776525.5. Classification (NCBI taxonomy): domain Eukaryota; kingdom Metazoa; phylum Chordata; class Mammalia; order Primates; family Cercopithecidae; genus Piliocolobus; species Piliocolobus tephrosceles. Next base: position 15,366,583 of record NC_045454.1, on the reverse strand, counting down.
CAGGCTGTCCAATGGACACAACTTTATTCTGGAACGGTGAACCCAATGGGGAGGATCCTGCAGGTGGACGGCAGTTGGGGTACTACAGATGACTAAGTAGGGTCCGGTCCCATTGAGGTTGTAGAGTTTGAGGGGTCAGATTCTTAACAAAAACTGATCTCCATCTAGGGTGTCTTCATATTGCTGGGAATCTGGAGTAGGCAAGAGAAGATTAGCAGCCTGGCAAATTTCCTGTCTAGCCTGCTGGAGGACTGGAAGATAGTTGCCTAGAGGACTGGTGTCTGGGACGAGGTTGGGGGTGAGCAAGAAAGTGCGTCCATATAAAAGTTCAAATGGACTGTACCCTGTAGCATCTCGAGGACAGGCTCTAATTCTGAGAAGGGCAAGAGGTAAAAGTACTGTCCAGTCCTTTTTAAGTTGGAGACTGAGCTTGGTGAGGTGTGTCTTTAAAAGACCATTAGTCCGTTCTACGTTTCCTGAAGATTGAGGACGGTAAAGGGTATGAAGTTAGACTTATTTCAGCCTACAGAGAGTAGGATGAAGATTGGTGAGTGTATCTCAGACACATTTTGGCTCAGGATGGAAAAGAACTGTCACAGTAAAGTAAATTTCCTTGGGAAATTACAAGTTTACTGGTGGAGTTCAGGCCTGAGCTGGGTGTCTGAAAATACCTGTGAGTGAGTGATTTCTAAGGTTACAAGGGCAGAGCTTGGCTTGAAACCAGGTTTCCCACTGATACCACATATTAGGTATTATACAAACTGTCCTTTGCAATGAGACACCGCCCTACAATGCAGGCTGAGCTCTCTGACAGTTACTTCCTGTCTTTGTGGGCGATTGTGATTTTATCTCCTCTGTGACCTGGACTTTGCCCCCTACCCTTTGTGCTTACCAGCCCTCCCACTTCCTTTACTGGCGACAAGGGTTAAGTGCATTTACTAGTGATGGTCACAAGGTGGCAGCACTGCCTCACTGGTGTTTCCTAAAACCTCTGCTCGGACGTGGGCCAGTCTAAGACGCCGTTAGGATTAAGGGCATGAATGAGGCTAAAGGTAAACTTTATTTTCCTTTTTCCTCCTGTGAAGTAACAGAATTTGAGGTGAGCGTGAAGTAATTGCATTTTAGAACTGGAAGTGCCATGTGCAATGGCTCATGCCTGTAATCCCAACACTTCGGGAGACTGAAGCAGGAGGATGGTTTGAGCTCAGGAGTTCCAGACCAGCCTGGGCAACATGGTGAGACCTCATCTCTACAAAAAATAAAAAAATTGCCCGGGCACGGTGACACATGCCTGTGGTCCCAGCTTCTTGATAGCCTGAGGCAGGAGGATTCCCTTGAGCCCAGGAGGTCCAGGTTGCATTAAGCTATCCAGCCTGGGTAACAGAATGAGACTGTCTCAAAAAACTCCAAAAATGAATACAAATAAAAAAGATCTGGAAGAAATGCTTCACAAACTTTAATGTGCTCACAGATCACCCAAAGATCTTGTTTAAATACAGATTCTGATTCTTCTGGTGGGGCCTGAGATGCTGCATCTCTTTTTTTTATGATTGGCATTTTCACAAGATTCTGCATTTCTAAGGAGCATTTGGACGACGTCATTGCTGCTGGTTGGTGGACCATACGTTGAGTTACAAGGCTTGAGTATCATTTAGAGATTAATTCTCACTGCATCTGATTTATGGATGAGGAGAGACTGAGGTGCAGAGAAAGAATAGAACTTGCCCTCCATAGCCATGACCTCACTGCATGACGTTTTGCATTTAAACCCAGGGCTTCAGCCTCTTTGTCCAGTCCTTGCCTCATGCATCACATGGCCCCTTCACTGTTGTTGGTGGCATCTCTTTAGCTTAGGAACTCAGAACCCCATTTTTATCACCCACTCTGGGCTTGGGTCAACATGTCACTTTGAGTTGTCCTGCCCTTACTAAAACCTTTAGTGACTCTTCGGTAATTCACAAGATCAAGTTCAAATGTCTGTGTCCAGTGTTCAGGCCTCCACAACATATGTATGATCCCCCTTTAGCAGGCTTACCTAACTTTCCCGCTTTTTTTTTTTTGGAGACGGAGTCTCGCTCTGTTGCCCAGGCTGGAGTGCAGTGGCGCCATCTCAGCTCACTGCAAGCTCCGCCTCCCGCGTTCACGCCATTCTCCTGCCTCAGCCTCCCTAGTAGCTGGGACTACAGGTGCCCGCTACCACGCCTGGCTAATTTTTTGTATTTTTACTAGAGACAAGGTTTCACTGTGTTAGTCAGAAGTTCTCGATCTCCTGACCTCGTGATCTGCCCGCCTCGGCCTCCAAAAGTGCTGGGATTACAGGTGTGAGCCACCGTGCCTAGCCACTTTCCTGTATTTTAACCATCTATTTCTGCTCTAGCTCTCCCTGCTCCTTCCTGTTCCCAACACATACTCCATTCTGGTCTCTCTCAGTGGTAGTGGTGGTGGCATGGGCTTAGACTTACTGAGTTTCTAATCCAACATCCACCAACAACCTTGGCAAGTTACTTCACCTTTTTGAGGATCAGCATCCTCCTGTGAAATAACCCCACATGGTGGTTGAGAGGGGTAAATTAAAAAAATCTGTACCTCATAAATATATATACCTACTATGTACCCCCAAATGTAAAACTAAAAAAAAAGTAAAACAACATCTGCAAACCCACTCTCATTCCTGAACCCTCTTCAAAGCTAGCATCTACAGTGGTGCCTGCCACCTGGTTCCCTTGGCGTGTGTTCCTCCTTGTCTCTGCTTTCCTAAGGTTGAACCATTCAGGACCCCAACTGAATCCCATCTGTTCCATGAAACCTTTCCCAGCCATTCCTGACCCAGTTGATCCCTCGCTTCTGTAAGTTATTTTACCCATGTATTGGCATTTAATTATGTGCCAGCCCTCTCAGTGAGACTCCATAGGGAGGCTGGAAGGGTATTGGCTGTGTGAGAATCGAAGGTGAATTGAGTGAATTCTTTTTTTTACTACCCACTGAGTATTAGAGCTGCTGTCTCTTTTTTTCAGCTAGTGCCAACAGCAGTTCCTCCTGCACCAGCAGCACCAGACCCTGGCAGGCATGTGAATACCTCAGGGATTGCTCATCAGGGTCCTTCGTGCCTCTGGGTTTTGGTTAAATTGGTGTTTCCTTTTGCACGATATCCACGATCTCTCTAAGGGAGAGATTGATGATACCTCTTTATGGAAATGCCAAAATAATAACTGAGGAAGTTGAACCCATTATCTTTTTGCTTAAACAGCCTGGTTACAGGAGATGTGTACACACTTTCCTGTTTCATTAAAATTACGACAGTCTTTCCTCTCTTATTTCAGAAGAGATTAGGGACAGAAGACCAAGTGGGAGCGTGGGCAATACAGTGAGACCCCATCTCTGCGAAAAAATAAAAAATTAACTGGGTGTGGTGGTGCGTGCCTGTAGTCCCAGCTATTCTGGAGTTCGAGGTGTGAGGATTGTTTGAGCCCAGGAGCTCAAAGCTGTAGTGAACTATGATCACGCTATTGCACTCTGGCCTCATAAATATATATACCTACTATGGTATATATATTTGGCCTGGGTGATAGAACAAGAGAAAACAAACAAACAAACAAACAAAAAACAAAACCACAACGAATTGGGAGGACAGGATGGTTTAGGGAGTTAATGTACCTCTGACCTGGATTCTGTGAATTGTTCTTTCAATCATACCTGGAAGTGTACATCTTTGCATGTGTGGTTATATATTTATATCACATGACTCATAATTCCCTCCCTGTTGGTGGCAATTAGGAGGTCGTGTCAGTCAGGCTTAGGATATTAAAATTATATAGTATGTACTTTCACTGGAGCAAAAGTTTCTCTGACATCTGGAGAGAAAATGGACCAGAAGGGCTGGACCCTTTACTTGGGGTCCTGCCTTCTGTTTTTATTGGACAGCAGCCTACTCACCCATCACTTTCCCAATCAGGGGCTTTTTTTTTTTTTTTTTTTTTTTTTTGAGATGGAGTCTCGTTCTGTCACCCAGGCTGGAGTGCAGTGGTGCAATCTCGGCTCACCACAAGCTTCGCCTCCTGGGTTCACGCCATTCTCCTGCCTCAGCCTCCCTAGTAGCTGGGACTACAGATGCCCGCCACTACATCCGGCTAATTTTTTTGTATTTTTTTTAGTAGAGACAGGGTTTCACCGTGTTAGCCAGGATGGTCTTGATCTCCTGACCTCGTGATCCGCCTGCTTTAGCCTCCCAAAGTGCTGGGATTACAGGCATGAGACACCGCACCCGGTCAATCAGGGGCTTTTTAACCTTCCTGTTTTCCTACAAAGGGGCCATGCCCATGTCCAGATATATTTATGGTGCCTGTAACTGGATGTTCTTTTAAAAAGTGAAGCCCAAGGATGGCTTCCTACCTGATTTCCAGGATTCTAATCTTCACTGTCTAAGCTATGGGTTTCCAACCTTGGATACTGATTAGAGTCACTTGTAGGGCATTTAAAACCTACCAATGCTTGTGACTTCCCCTAAGAGAGTTTGATTTGATTGGTGCATGATGTGGCCCAGGCACTGGTTGTTTATGAATGCTTCCAAGGAAAATGGTCATTTTACAGTGGGGAAACTGTAGCCCAGTGCTCAAAGTTAACATCTCCAGTAATCAGAGATATGGACATCTTAGGGCATTCTAATATGATGGATGGAGAAGGCACAGCATCACCTCTGTAGTATTCTTGCCCAGTGTATATAACTTTAGTTTCATCATGAGAAACAACTAGAAAAGCCCAAACTGAGGGTCATTATACAAAATAACTCACCAATACTCTTTGAAAATGTTAAGGTCATGAAGGCAAGAGAAATTCTGAGGACCTGTCCCAGATTAAAGGAGACCGGGAGGACAGAGCAATGAGATGTGATGTCTGATCCTAGATTGGATCCTGGTCCAGAAAAAGAACATTAGTGGGAAGATAAAGGCGATTTGAATAAGGTCTACAGATTCATTCATTGTACGGTATCAGTGATCATTTACTGATTTTGATGATTATACTGTGGTTATCTAAAATGTTAATATTTGGGGAGGCTGAGTGAAAAGTATATGAGGACCCTGACTATTTGTAGAAGTTTTCTGAAAGTCTGAAATTATTTCAGATGAAAGTAAAGAAAGGGCCGGGCACAGTGGCTCACGCCTGTAATCCCAGCACTTTGGGAGGCGGAGGCGGGTGGATCACGAGGTCAGGAGATCGAGACCACGGTGAAACCCCGTCTCTACTAAAAATACAAAACATTAGCTGGGCGTGGTGGCGGGTGCCTGTGGTCCCAGCTACTCGGGAGGCTGAGGCAGGAGAATGGTGTGAACCCGGGAGACGGAGCTTGCAGTGAGCCGAGATGGCGCCACTGCACTCCAGCCTGAGTGACAGAGCGAGACTCCATCTCAAAAAATAAATAAATAAATAAATAAATAAATAAATAAATAAATAAATAAATAAAATAAAATAAAAAAGAAAGTAAAGAAAGGAAAATAAAACTTCCAGGTAATTCTACTGAGTTGCCAAAGCTGAGAACCACTTCTCCAAGTTATCTTGCCTATTAATACTATCAAGAGTAATCCTCCTAGAAATACCATATGGTCATGTTTGTGACCTTCTCAAAACTTTCCGGTGATTGCTGTCATCTAGGATCAGGTTCCTGTTCCTTAGGCTACCATTTAAAGCCTCCATAGCATGGCCTCAATCTACTCCATTGATCTACGTGGAAGAACTTAACCTACATTTTACTTTCTCATGCCTGAGCTTATTCTAATTCTTTTACTCCTTCCTGTATAATACCCTTGCCTTCCTGTTCAGCCTCCTGAGCTATTCTGTGTCTTACAGCCCATTTGAGACCCTGTCTCTTCATTGAAACCTGTATAGTTATTCCTGTTAGAAGCAGTCATCCTTCCTTTCTTTGAATTCTGGTAGGTACCACGGTATGGAGTGAACCATGAGCTTTAGATTCAGAAATATGTGAGTCTGAATCCTTTGAGCAGTTCCACCTTTAACCAGTTCTGAGATAAGGGAGAAGTTTATCAACATCTTGGAATAGAGGGGTAATAGTACCTGCATCAAAGGGTCATTGTGACCCTTAGATCAGATGCAAACATAAAGGTCCCCAGCACAGCATATAGCAGATTCTTTCCTCATCACTTTAATAGCTCAGTGATTCCCAGAAAGTATGTGGGTGGTGTGAAGGCTCTTATCAAAATTTCCTGCAGAGCCTTTTAAAAAGATTTGTGCCTGGTCATCACTAAGAGGACAGACGCTCTTTAACGGAACCGAATACTTGGATCTTTAAGAAATTTAACTGAGATTTTGTTTTTTCCTTGGAATACAACTGAGTAAATAAGTGACCTAAGGGCAGAGGAATGTAACTGGACAGAGGGAGAAGGGAGGGACAGTGGGTTTTGAAACAGGAAAAAGCTGTGATGCCTTCCACACCGACTCTGTTGCTGGCAGTGAGACAGCAGTGAGGAAGTACCACTCCCTAGTACAATGCCTTAAACCATGAGTCCTGCACAGCCCTTCACTCTTCCATTCCCTGCCCAGGTGATGTATACCTGGGTGAATTAGGTCCCCATGAGTCATTCTTCTGCCTCTTCAGCTCTTCCATCCCCACCACTCAGTGCTATGTGCTCTGGCCTGGCCCCACCTCCCAGGCCATTAGTATTGGTCTAAGAAAGCAAGGTTGGGGGGGCAACTGAGAAGGAAGTCAGAGGCCACTAGGCATGGAAAGAGGCAGGTGGGACTGTCATTGCTCAAAGGCCACACACTCTGTGTGTGTTTTATGACTGTTTCTGGATTTCAAATCTTCTCCCCTTTGTGATCATTCCAGTTACTCTCCCTCGTCCTGCTTCCTTCTCATGACACTATCTGTCCCTAGTGCACCCCTTTTACAGCTAGAGAATGACTGTACAAATAGTTAACAATTCAGCAAAAATTACAGCTGGATGCGGTGGCTCCCACCTGTAATCCCAGCACTTGGGAGGACAAGGAGGGTGGATCACGAGGTCAGGAGTTCAAGACCAGCCTGACCAACATGGTGAAACCCTGTCTCTACTAAAAATACAAAAATTAGCCGGGCGTGGTGGCATGCACCTGTAATCCCAGCTACTGAGGAGGCTGAGGCAGGAGAATCGCTTGAACCTGGGAGGCAGAGGTTGCAGTGAGCCAAGATTGCACCACTGCATTCCAGTCTGGGCAACAGAGTGAGAATCCGTCTCAAAAAAAAAAAAAAAAAATTTTTTTTATGAGAACTGGGAACCTGGCCTTCCTTTTTGCCAAAAGAGATTGAGGTTCATAAAAGCCAGCTTTTATTCAGGGCTACATAGTTGTGAGTGTGGTGTTAGGGAATAGCTGCATAAGTGAAGGGTGAGACAGAAAACAAAATGCTGGCTGTTTGTCAAATCCTGAGAGTAGAGGGGGCAAAAATCATTCTGAAAGGTGGATGTCATTCAGGAGACCTTGGAAATCTTAGGATGTCCTCTGCCCCCATGGGGAGGAGGATGAGGTTAAATTATGGAGTTGAGTGACACTCGGTACATTACTAAACTTCTCTCTTCTCTGCCTCAGTTTTTTTTGTTTGTTCGTTTTTTTTTTTTGAGACAGAGTCTTACTCTGTCGCCCAGGCTGGGGTGCAGTAGCATGATCTCGGCTCACTGCAAGCTCTGCCTGCCGGGTTCATGCCATTCTTCCTGCCTCAACTTCCCGAGTAGCTGGGACTACAGGCGCCCGCCACCACGCCCGGCTAATTTTTTTTTTGTATTTTTAGTAGAGACGGGGTTTCACCATATTGGCCAGGATAGTCTCGATCTCCTGACCTCGTGATCCACCCGCCTCGGCCTCCCAAAGTGCTGGGATTACAGGCGTGAGCCACTGCGCCCAGCAGGTACTATCCTTATTTATAAGATGTAAAGAGAAAGACTGGGCCAGGCTCGGTGGCTCATGCCTGTAATCCCAGCACTTTGGGAAGCGGAGGTGGGCAGATTGCCTGAGGTCAGGAGTTCAAGACCAGCCTGGCCAACATGGCGAAACTTCGTCTCTACTAAGAAATACAAAAATTAGTCGGGCATGGTGGTCGGGCGTGGTGGTGTGTGCCTGTGATCCCAGCTACTCAGGAGGCTGAAGCAGGAAAATCACTTGAACCCAGGAGGCACAGGTTGCAGTGAGCTGAGATCGTGCCATTGCACTGCAGCCTGGGTGACAAGAACGAAACTCTGTCTCAAAAAGGAGACTGAAGAGTGAAATAAGGAAATGCATGTATGAATTAGCAGGGCAGAATTGGGACTGGTATGTGTACGTTAAGAGGAAACATGTAAAAATTTTATGTGAACATGAAAAGGACTTCTTGTTTTAAACAGGCCGCTCCATACAAATAATGTGGACTGTCTTGAGTAGATAGTGGACTGCATCACAAGAACTTTCCAGCAGAATGACAAGAGAATGGGTAGTGTGGCTGCTTTCTAAATGGTAGTTTAGAGTGAGCAAGTCACTGAAAAGAAAGGAGACCAAGAAGATGGGTGAGGGTGAGAGAAATGGAATGGCAAAAGTTTTCCTTTTGCTGAAAGAAATGTTTACTGAGGGCTCACCAGGTACCAGTCTCTGTGTCTAATGCCTTACACATCTTTTTTTTTTTTTTTTTTTTTTTTTGATGAAATCTCGCTCCGTCGCCCAGGCTGGAGTGCAGTGGCGTGATCTTGGCTCACTGCAACCTCCACCTCCCTGGTTCAAGGGATTCTCCTACCTCAGCCTCCTGAGTAGCTGGGATTCCAGGCGTGCTCCACCACACCCAACTGATTTTTTTGTATTTGTAGTAGAGATGGGGTTTCACCATGTTGGTCAGGCTGATCTCGAACTCCTGAGCTCGTGATCCACCTGTCTTGGCCTCCCAAAGTGCTGGGATTACAGGTGTGAGCCACTGTGCCCGGCCAATGCCTTACACATTTTAATTTACTCTTTTATTGTCATCCTCTGATGGAGTAAAAGTCATCTTTGTGCTGCAGATGAGTAGAGGCTGAGGGAGGCGAGGTGAGTGGTCAGGATCATCCAGCCAGTTCGTAGCAGTACTAGTGTATTTCACCTCAAAGTTTGTGCTCTTGCCTATGATTCAGAGAGAAAAGTGAGACACGGAAGGCAAGGCAAATTTTTGTTGTGGGGTGAAGTTTATAGAAGGTACCTGTATTAGGCAGAATAATGGCCTCCTGAAAATATCCACATCCTAATCCCTGGAACCTGTGCATTTTACTTTATTTGGTAGAAAGACTTTGCAGATAAGATGAAGTTAAGAATCTTGAGTTGGGGGAATTATCCTGGATTATCTGAGTGGGCACATTGTAATCAGAAGGATTCTTATAAGTGAAAGAGGGAGGCAGGAGAGTCAGAGTGAAAATGATGTAGTATGAGGAAGATTTCACTGGCCACTGCTGGCTTTGAAGATGGAAGGGGGCCATGAGCAAAGGAATACAGGTGGCCTCTAGAAGCTGGGTCAGGCAAAGAAGAGGATCCATTCCTTAAACCTCCAGAAGAAAACCTCCAGAAAGAACACCGCCAATGCCTTGATTTTAATCCAGAAAGATCTACTTTGGACTTTTGACCTCCAGAACTGTAAGAACTGGGAAAAATGTATGTAGTTTTTACATTCCAGGAGGTTACAGTCTGCTACACAGCAAAAAGGAACTGGAAAAAATAGGCCAAAATGTTAAACAATGATTAGGTCTAGATTATGGGTGGAAAATAGAATACAAGTGATAGTTATTTTTTCTTTCATACTTTTTGTCTTAATTTTCAAAGGTAAGAAATTAAAGATAATTACTGTCAGGCCTCTGAGCCCAAGCTAAGTCATCATATCTCCAGTGACCTACACGTATACATCCAGCTGGCCTGAAGCAACTGAAGAACCACAAAAGTAAAAAGAGCCAGTTCCTGCCTTAACTGATGACATTCTACCATTGTGATTTGTTCCTGCCCCACTCTAACTGATCAACTGACCTTGTGACATTCTTTTTCCTGGACAATGAGTCTCATGATCTCTCCACCGTGCACCCTGTGACCTCCACCACTGCCCACAAGAGTCTTGAAAACCACCTTTAACTGTAATTTTCCAATACTTACCCAAATCCTGTAAAACTGCCCCACCCCTATTCTCCCTTTGCTAACTCTCTTTTCAGACTCAGCCCACTTACACCCAAGTGCCTGTATAGTAGACTCTCTTCACATGGATGCGAGAGTAACAATTACATTGCCATGTTATAAATAGAAGTATTTCAGTGTACCTGTGAAATCCTCTGGAAGATCACTGAGAAGGCATGCCTCTGAGTGTAAGATGAATTTGCCAAGGACAGGAGTGACATTATAGGCATAGTTTTTGCAAAGGCAGAAAGAGGGGGCCTTATCCTTCATTCTAAATGGTCCATCATTTCCATGGATCAAACTCAAAGGAATGACTAGTCATCAAGGAATGTGTTCAGTGACATCTTACGGGGTAAACTGAGACATTCTGGGAGCCTGGAATCAATATGAAGGAGTTTCAGACTCGGTGGCAGGGGAGAATGCTCCTAAAATCTGTTGTTTAGGGTTCAGCCTTTTCTGCTTTTTTCCTCCTATTATTTCTTAACAATGCTGAGGTGGGCAGGGCCCCAGTCCCGGAACAGGTCACCTGTACTTAATAGGAAGGTTTGTTTGTTTCCTTTGTTGAAAGGGGGGATATATAGCCCTGAGTTTTTTTTTGTTTTTTGTTTTTCTTTACTAGCAATTAGGGAAACATAGAGTGGCTCCTTTCTCTACTAATAGCCTCATAATGGAATCATCTAAATCTCTTCTTGATTCCTCTATCCTCCAGGGAGCCACACCTTTCCCCAACCCTCCTAGATCCTGGGGGAATCAGAGGACCTTGTATGAAGCACTATGTGAGGAAACAAGCAAAACCTAGGGGTAAGAACTCTTGTAATTGCCTCTGTTTTTTAAATTTTCTTTTAAAATATTTTAAACTTTGATTTTCGGTTCGGGGCTCCATGTACAAGTTTTTTGTTTTTGTTTTTTGAGACAGAGTCTCGCTGTGTCACCCAGGCTGGAGTGCAGTGGCGCGCTCTCTGCTCACTGCAACCTCCGTCTCCTGGGTTCGAGCAATTCTCCCGCCTCAGCCTCCCAAGTAGCTGGGATTACAGGTGCCCACCACACCCAGCTAATTTTTGTATTTTTATTAGAGACGGGGTTTAACCATGTTGGCCAGGCTGGTGTCGAACTCCTGACCTCAGGCGATCCACCCTCCTCGGCCTCCCAAAGTGCTGGAATTATAGGCGTGAGCTACTGTGCCTGGCCTGCAGGTTTATTATATAGGTCAACTTGTGACTCAGGGGTTTCCTATACAGATACTTTGTCACTCGGGTACTAAGCATAGTACCCAACTTTTTTTTTTTTTCTGCTCCTCTGCCTCCTCCCACCCTCCACCCTCAAGTAGGCCCCAGTGTCTGTTGTTCCCCTCTTTCTGTCCATGTGTTCTCATTTAGCTCCCATTTATAAGTGAGAAGACACAGTATTTGGTTTTCTGTTCCTGTATTAGTTTGCTAATCTATCTTATTAAAATATGTGTCCCTTTCACCCCTCCTCCCTCCCCATCCTAATATTTTAGGGCTAAGTCCTCATCACTGGACACAAAGGTTTCTTAGATGCTGCTATGCTTTAGTTCCACCCACCAAGACAATGGGCCTATTTTTTTCTATAATCAAAGGCCCTGTGTTTAGCCCGTACAGTTCTACCTTGAACTGGTGCCAAAGCTCACACCTTCCTGTTCTGTTCCTTCCAGGTCATCTCAGAATCTACAGGCTTGTGGGGCAGGGTAGGGAGTCCTGAGTTGACCACAGAAAGGGGAAAGCTGTGGGAATCCAAGACAGTTGTTCTTGAGAGAGTCTTCTAGGCCTGCTGGCAGAAGAAGCAGAATTATGGGCCAGGACCTGGGTCGTGGTGTTGGTGACTGAGCTCTGACTTTGAATGAGTAGATTTGCCTATCTAGGCCTTAGCTGTGCCTTCTGCAAAATGAGATTTGAGATTAACTCAAGCCATTACAGCTTGACTGCTCTGGCCATGCCTTTTCTTTCCTCTTCCTCATTGAAATCTATATCATTCCTTCAGGGCCCAAGGACCCACGCTCAGAAGAAATCAATTTGGCTAATGTCCTTATGAGAGGGGACCAACCCTCAGGCTTTATGTGCTCTTTGGCCTTTTAGGCAAGAGTGGAGAGGGTGGATATTTTTGTTCTGGTCTTGTTTTGGTGCTCTTTGATAGCAGGAAGGGCAGAGTCCTGCCAGGCTGTGAAAGTCTTGACCATCAGCTTAAGGAGTCTGGACTCTTGTGAGTGGGGAACTACCAGAGGCTTTAAGTGGGAAGTGACCTGTGTCTCAGGACACATACTCTAGAAGTGTGGCTGTGGAGAGTCCACATGAGAGACTCAGGTCTGAAGTGAGAGATCAGAGGGCATGGAGAACAGGGGGATAGGTGTGAGCCATTTGAGGAAGAGTTGGAGGTCTTTGTGAGTGACCAGAGGGGAGGAGATGGGAAGGAAGGGTCTGAAGATGGCTCTGAGCTGTGTCTAGTTTAGGCATTTGGGTGGACCAGATGTCATTAGCACCAAGATAAGGGCAGGGCTAGGTTGGTTAGGGACTGAAATGCTAAACCCAGTTTTGGATGTTAGATAAGATGCCTATGGGCCATCCAGGTGGAACTACTGTGTGGGGAGTGGGAAGAATACAGCTGGGGCTGGAGCCAAGGAGGGGTAGAGGATGAAGAGGAAAGAGGGAGTGAGCTGGGGAGGTCTCTGCCTCTGTGGGAACTTCACACCTGCTCTCCTGCATTGAGCTCATGGCTGTTTTCTACTCTTTCCCTCCCTGTTCTCTGATCAGAGCGATTTTTCAGGGTTTTGGCCGGATAGATATTCTTAGCCCAGGGGTCACATATTTACTACCAATAGGTCTTTTGGAAAATGGGGACTATGAATCAATGAATGGAGAGGTGAAAAGAGGACAGTGAAGGAAGGACTTTTGGAGAAAGATAATAGGGAAGAGCAAGCAGGTGAAACACATGCTGTAAAATAATGTTAGCATTCCATGTAAACTATAAAAAGCACAATGCAAATGTACAGTTTTGCTGAGAACACTGTGTCCATGGGTTGGAAGGGGGAGAGGTGAGACTAGGAGGGTAAAGGGGAAGAAGTAGCTTAGAAGGATGAAGCCAAAAGCCAGGCTACCAGATCTAGACATCTCCTTGGAAGGCTCTCTACTGCTTAAAAATTACTTGGCCTATCCAGTCTCTTGGGTGTAATGAGTTTTTTTTTCTTTTCTTTTTTGAGACAGAGTTTTGCTCTTGTTGCCCAGGCTAGAGTTCAATGGCACAATCTTGGCTCACCGCAACCTCCACCTACTGGGTTCAAGTGATTCTTCTGCCTCAGCCTCCTGAGTAGATGGGATTACAGGTATGTGCCACCACGCCCAGCTAATTTTGTATTTTTAGTAGAGAGGGGTTTTGCCATGTTGATCAGGCTGGTCTCGAACTCCCGACCTTAGGTCATCTGCCCGTCTCGGCCTCCCAAAGTGCTGGGATTACAGGTGGGAGCCACTGCTCCCGGCCTGGGGGTACTGAGTAATGAGTTTTATATGTTTATATGACAATATTAAATGCTAATAGCCAACAAATATTGTATGTTTACAATTAGTACATCTAACACAGCTAGTGTAACTAATATTGTGTACTAGTAGTACAATGAGTGGCCAATAAATATTGTGTCCTCAGTACATACCAGGCAGTGTGGTAAACACTTTAACTAGATGACCTCAATTGATCCTCACAACAGCACATGCGGTGGGTACTTTTATTGGCCCCATTTTACAGATGAGGGGAGTGAGGTATAGTCATTTGCCCAGCCAGGGCCTTGCAGCTTGTATGCTGGAGCCAGAATATGAAGCCAGGCCGCCTGGGGGACTACATAGCATGTGGTCTTAATCACTCAGCAGTTTAGTGTAGTTCAGTATATTCTATACTTTTCTGTTGTTGTTGTTGTTGTTTTTGAGATGGAGTCTTGCTCTGTCACCCAGGCTGGAAGTGCAGTGGTGAAATCTCGGCTCACTGCAGCCTCTGCCTCCCAGGTTCAAGCAATTCTCCTGCCTCAGCCTCCCAAGTAGCTGGGACTACAGGCATGCACCACCACGCCTGGCTAATTTTTGTATTTTTAATAGAGATAGGGTTTCACTGTGTTGGACAGGCTGGTCTTGAACTCCTGATCTCATGGGCCGCCCACCTTGGCCTGCCAAAGTGCTGGGATTACAGGCATGAGCCACCACACCTGGCCTTTTCTGTGTTTGTTTTGTTTCCTTTTACCTTTAACGAAGACATAGATAAAATGCAGCTCAGGTACAGAAAGTGTCAACTTTCAGATTGACTCCCAGATCGACAACAGGGTAGGACTTCTCACAGAGTGGTCTTTGGATCATCTGTATTGGAATCTTCGAGAATGTTTATGAAAAACCGAGATCTAGGTGGAGCGCAGTGGCTCATGTCTGTAATCCCAGCACTTTGGGAGGCCGAGGCAGGCAGATCACATGTTCAGGAGATTGAGACCATCCTGGCTAACACGGTGAAAACCCGTCTTTACTAAAAATACAAACAATTAGCCAGGCGTGGTGGCGGGCACCTGTAGTCCCGGCTGCTGGGGAGGCTGAGGCAGGAGAATGGCGTGAACCCAGGAGGCAGAGCTTGCAGTGAGCCAAGATGGCGCCACTGCACTCCAGCCTGGGCAACAGAGTGAGACTCTGTCTCAAAAACAAACAAACAACAACAACAAAAACCGAGATCTAGGCCAGGCGTGGTGACTCACGCCTGTAATCCCAGCACTTTGGGAGGCCGAGGCGGTTGGATCGCTTGAGGTCAGGAGTTTGAGACCAGCCTGGCCAACATGGTGAAACCCTGTCTCTACTAAAAATACAAAAATTAGCTGAGCATGGGGGTGTGCACCTGTACTCTCAGCTACTCAGGAAGCTGAGGTGGGAGAATTGCTTGAACCTGGGAGGCAGAGGTTGCAGTGAGCCGAGACTGTGCCACTGCACTCCAGCCTGGGCAACAGAGTGAGACTGTCTCAAAACAAGAACAACAATAACAACAACAACAACGACAACAAACAAAACAAAAAACCTGAGATCTCTAGTTCTCACATGGGCCAACTGAAAGAAGAATTTCTCAAACATTGATATTTGAGACCTACTGAGTTCAGGCTGAATGTCTGGTTCTGGAAGGAAATGGAATGTTGGCTTCTTCAGTCACCACAGTTTTGGTCTTTTTCCTCTGTGAAATTAACAATGTAGCCGGGCTCGGTGGCTCAAGCCTGTAATCCCAGCACTTTGGGAGGCCGAGATGGGCGGATCACGAGGTCAGGAGATTGAGACCATCCTGGCTAACACAGTGAAACCCCGTCTCTACTAAAAAAATACAAAAAACTAGCCGGGCGAGGTGGCGGGCGCCTGTAGTCCCAGCTACTCGGGAGGCTGAGGCAGGAGAATGGCGTGAACCCGGGAGGTGGAGCTTGCAGTGAGCTGAGATCTGGCCACTGCACTCCAGCCTGGGTGACAGAGCGAGACTCCGTCTCAGGAAAAAAAAAAAAAAAAAATGTAGGCCGGCGCAGTGGCTCACGCCTGTAATACCAACAGTTTGGGAGACCGAGGCGGGTGGATAACCTGAGGTCAGGAGTTTGACATTAGCCTGGCCAACATGGTGAAACCCCGTCTCTACTAAAAATACAAAAATTATCCGGGCTTTGGTAGTGCATACCTGTAATCCCACCTACTAGGGAGGCTGAGGCAGGAGAATTGCTTGAACCCAGGGGGTGGAGGTAGCAGTGAGCCAAGATCATGCCACTGCACTCCAGCCTGGGCACAAGAGCGAGACTTCGTTTCAAACAAACAAACAAACAAACAAACAAACAAAACCCAAAACAATAATGTGGTCCATGCTCTCTTTCTTTTTCTGGGCTCTTGGAGGGGTGGGGTGGGAGGACCAAGAGTGGATACAATTGCACTTGCCTTTATTCTAGAGGAGACACTGTGAGGCAGCACCTCTTACATTTGCCTTTCATTTGTTTTTCTCCCCTGAGATGGGTTTCACTTCTCTCTCTGTCCTGTGGGGGAACTTCCCAGCTGAGGACCTCCGTGTGGTTTGGTGCTCAGTTGGGCGATGAGCACTGGGAGGGGAGCAGTTGTAGTTGTGACTTCTCTTGGGCCTGCCATGCTCTGCCATGGAGGTGCAGTGACATGAAGTTTAGCTGCTTCACCTCAATCTGCTCAAGAGTGGGGACTGCTGAGAGCAGTGGATGGGGGACAGTGGAATCGCAGCCTGGGATGTGAAACGGGGATCCTGTTACCTGCAGCTGCAGTCTCATCTTTTGTGACTGCCCTAGGGCCCTGAGCTGAGCAAGACAGACAAACAGGAGGAAGTATTAATCTTTCTGCTTCCACCTCATCCACTAGCAAGTTTGGAGGACCAATCCAGTTATACCCACTGCCTTGGGTGAGGACATCCGAGAGTTTTATGCAGCTCAGTTTTGGGGAAGTTCACACACTCTGGCTTCAGGAAGATCCAGAAGTGAGGGAAAGGCTCTGGGCTGGGAGTGAGGAGGCCTCGTTCTGTGTCAGCTAAGCTACCAACTTTTTTTTTTTGAGACGGAGTCTGGCTCTGTTGCCCGGGCTGGAGTGCAGTGGCCGGATCTCAGCTCACTGCAAGCTCCGCCTCCCGGGTTTACGCCATTCTCCTGCCTCAGCCTCCCGAGTAGCTGGGACTACAGGCGCCCGCCACCTCGCCCGGCTAGTTTTTTGTATTTTTTAGTAGAGACGGGGTTTCACCATGTTAGCCAGGATGGTATCGATCTCCTGACCTCGTGATCCGCCCGTCTCGGCCTCCCAAAGTGCTGGGATTACAGGCTTGAGCCACCGAGCTACCAACTTTCTTTGTTACCATGAGAAAGTCACTCGCTCACTCTGGACGGGAGTTTTCTTATCTGTAAACTGTTGGATTTGAGTGAGATCATCTTTTGTGTTCTCAAGTTCTGATTTTATGATTAGCAGTGGTAGGTTGCAGCAGGTGTGGCAGAGCCCCGAATGCTGCTTTTTCTGTCACATGTGCCTCCCTCCCCCGAAAAGAACAAGTTGTGAGCTTTATTTGCATCTCTTCTTAAATAGCTCTGTGTTTCTGTGGGCTGAAGAGGCCCACTGTGGGTGTAGTGAGGAGTCTCTGGAGGCAGAACAGGGAGGGAAGGAGGTCCAGTTGGTAGCTTCCCTGCCATTGCACAGACTTCTCATATGTTCTGGTAATGACATGACTTCCCTCCCTGTTCTGCCTGCCTCTCTAATATTCAGTTTCTAGAGTAGGCTATAATTGTTTTGATAGATTTCCTAACTGTTTCCTGCCTATGGGTCTTTGAAGCAAATAGCAGGAAAATCTTTTCATAGCCCTCAGGGTCTCTGTTTCATATTTCCCCTTTTCCATAGAACCTGACAGATCCAGGGCACAGAGAGACACATGTGCATGCTCCAGCTCCCAGTATTCATACAGATATGGTGAAGGGTGGGTGGAGTTATATTCTTACAGTTTGGTAAGTATTGTCTGGGGAGCTCATGCAACACATGTGTGAGACTCTGAGTGCTGTGATAATGTCTTGTATGTCATTGCTACTTAAGAGTTTAAGGTGAAGCTTTATGAGTGTATTGCATGTGTCTGGTGCATGTGTGTGGATCAGAATGTGGATCAGTGGCTGCTGATGTGCTGATGCTGAGAGAAAGTGATTTAGGAGCTGGGCTTGCTCTCTGTATGTTTCTGCTTTTTGTGCAATGTCCTGGTAACTTGTCAGAGGCTGGATAAGATGTTAGAGATTTTCTTAATCCAGTCTGACATCTGCCTTGTTTTATTCCTGGGTATGAATCATGTGAGGGGTTGGGAGGTACAGGATGAAATTCTCAGACCTTCTGAACAGTCCAAGGTCAGTTCTCAGAAATCAGATGTTGGTTGTTTAGCCATCACACCCTTGGATTTATGAGTTGGACCTAGAGTATTTGATCGTTTCTGTGACAGAGGTATCATCCTGTTCCCGGAAAACTGGCGACACGTTGACATGCAGGAACCTGGTCAGATTTATGGCTTGTTTCTAACCAACGTTTAGGCATTCCGCCCTTTAAAAACAAATTTCACTGATTTTTTCATGTATCTAACAAGGGCCAGGTGCTGAATTCTCAAAGATAAATAAAATAGGATCCCTTTCCTCAGGAACGAATGGTTTATCTTTTCTTGAACACGGTCTTCTGGGGCTAATTCTCACAGTACCCAACTCTCTCTCTTGCAAGCCTTTGGGAGCTCTCGGAACCAGGCAGGCTAGCTCAGACACGCAGCAGCTGACACAGGAGAGTGGGGTGTGAGTCCAGCCCCTTGCCACTTTCTGACCCTCCCTTTTAGGACACAGTGGCCATGGGAAGGCAAGACACTGGGCTCCTTAAGAAAGGCTGTCGCGGGGAATGTGGTGGGGGTGGTAACTGCAATTATCCCTCAGCTTGCCCCTCAGCTCTCCAGATACAACAGCATGGCCTCAAGCAGACCCAGAGGTGGAGAAAGGGTGCATGTTCCCTGGGGGACCAGAAGTGGGATTTGTTAGTTGTTCTTACAAACAGTAGTAGCGAGATGGCAGGGCAATTTGAGCCTTGTGGAGTCATCTCTAGGGAACTGTAATTACTTCTCTCCATTCAGACTGGAATGCTGGGCAGTAGTTAAAGGGGGCAGGGCCAGGTATGGTGGCTCATGGCTTTAATCCCAGCAATTTGGGAGGATTGCTTGAGGCCAAGAGTTTCAGACTAGCCTGGCCAAATTGGTGAAACCTTGTCTCTACTAAAAATATAAAAATTAAGGCTGGGCACAGTGGCTCACACCTGTAATCCCTGTACTTTGGCAGGCCAAGGTGGGTGGATCATCTGAGGTCGGGAGTTTGAGACCAGCCTGGCCAACATGGTGAAACCCCATCTCTACCAAAAATACAAAAATTTGCCGGGCGAGGTGGCGCACACCTGTAATCCCAGCTACTCAGGAGGCTGAGGCAGGAGAATTGCTTGAACCCGGGAGGAGGAGGTTGCAGTGAGCCGAGATCATGCCAGTGTACATGCCTGGGTGACAGAGTGAGACTCCATCTCAAAAAAAGGGGGGTAGGGGTATTTGTGGAGAAAGATGCACAAGAAATGCTCAGGCCAGGCACGGTGACTCGTGCCTGTAATTCCAATCGTTTGGGAGGCCGAGGTGGGAGGACTCCTTGAGCCCAGGAGTTCAAGATCAGTCTGGGCAACATAGCGAGACCTTATCTTTTAAAAAAAAAAAAATTAAAAAATTTAGCTGAGTATGGTGACACATGCCTATAGTCCCAGCTACTTGAGAGGCTGAGGCAAGAAGATCACTAGAGCCTTGGTGGTCGAGGCTGCAGTGAGTCATGATTGCGCCACAGCACTCCAGCCTGCGTGACAGAGGGCAGAGCCTGTCTCAAAATAAAAAATTAAAAAAGACATGCTCAGACCAACTGGTGCCAAATTTTTGTCTGAGGCTCGTACATTAAGCTGCTGTCCCCTCCACCACACAGAGGCACAAAGGCAGTGGCAGCTGGGACTTCCTTCCCTGTTTTCTCCCATTCTTCTAATTCTTCATGATGCCCTTTTGTGACTTCTTTTGTCTTTTAATACTGCTTTTGATATCATTTCAGCCTGATGTCACTTGTGTAAAATCACTAGGGATAGGGTGAGTGAAAATTTTCCAAACCACACATTCTTTTTTTTTTTTTCCTTTTTTGGGACAGAGTCTCACTCTGTTGCACAGGCTGGAGTACCCTGTCACATGCATCACGATGCATGGCAGTCACGACCTTTTGGACTTAAGTGATCTTCCTGCTGCCTCAGCTTCTAGAGCAGCTGGCTCATGCTACCACATTTGGCTAATTTTTTGTAGAGACAGGGTCTCACTTTGTTGCCTACACTGGTCTCAAACTCTTGGGCTCATGTGATCTTCCTGTGTCAGCTTCCCAAAGTGCTAGGATTATGTATAGACTTGAGCTACTGTGCTCAGCCCAAACCCCATATTCTTTTTTTATTTTTATTTTTTAGTTTTTGAGATAGAGACTGGCTGTGTCACCAAGGCTGAAGTGCAGTGGTGTGAACGCACCTCACCACAGTCTCAACCTCCTGGGTTCAAGCGATCCTCCCACCTCAGCTTCCTGGGTAGCTGAGACCACAGGTGTGTGCCACCACATGTGGCTAATTTTTTAACTTATTTTTTTGTAGAGACGGAGTCTTGTTATTGTTCAGGTTAGTCTCTAGCTCCTGGGCTCAAGTGATCCTCCTGCCTCAGCCCCCCATAGTGCTGGCATTATAGGCATGAGCCACTGCGTCTGGCCCAAATCCCACATTTTTTTTTTTTTTTTTTGAGACGGATTCTCTGTTGCCCAGACTGGTGTGCGATGGTGTGGTCTCGGCTCACTGTAATCTCTGACTCTTGGGTTCAAGTGATTCTCCTGCCTCAGCCTCCCGAGTAGCCAGGATTACAGGTGCCCACCACCATACCCAGCTAATTTTTGTTTGTGTTTTTAGTAGAGACAGGGTTTCACCATATTGGCCAGGATGGTCTCAAACTCCTAACCTCAGCTGATCCACTCACCTAGGCCTCCCAAAATGCTGGGATTACAGGTCTGAGCCACCATGCCTGGCCCCAAACCCCACATTCTTTAATGGCAGCTCTGGGCCCTATACATTTTCACTTCTCCAGGGTTACCCTGGGAACTTAATTCTAACTTGGGTCCTATGGTAGCTCTTTAACCACCCCAACAGCTCCGTAAGTATAGTTCAGCTTGAGAGAAAGAGACAGAGAGGGAGACTTCAAGCAGTGGGGGTTTGGTGCCTTTGGAGTCAGACAGACTGGACCTGGATTTAAATCCACTTTGTTCTCTATTATCTGTGTGATCTTGGGCAACTGACTTAAGCTCTCTAGGGCTCAATTGCAACATCCATAAAATGAAGATGATACCATGTAATAGTTATAATAATAGCTACTGTATTGAGCACTTTATTAATATAGTTAATCCCCATACATCTCTAGGAATTAGGTACTATTGTAGTTGTCATTTCTCAGATAGGAAAACTGAGTCATAGAGAAGTTAAGCAGCATGCCCACATTAACACAATTCTTAAGTTGTGGAACTGGGATTCTGAACACGGAAGCCTGACCTCAGAGCCTGTGTCCTTAACTACTGCACTGGACTGTGGTCCACAGAATGTTAACAAGGATGGGGGGGTGGGGCGGAAACAACAACAACAACAAAAACCCACAAAACACAAACATTTAAAGTACCAGGTATAGAGCTTGGCAATCAATTATTAAATTAAATAACTGATGGCAGTAAATGGCAGCTGTTGCCACCAGGGTAGAAAAGCCTATTTTCCAAGCTGTGCTTCCCCACGGGCACATGGAGGATGTGGCCCTCAGTCATGGCAAGACAGGAGGGAGACGGGTCTTCCCGTTGTCCCGGGGTTTGCAGGGTGTCAGGGCTTCTTCCACTCCAACTCTGTTAGACACAGTTTGTTGGCAAAAGTCTTGTTTCCCTAATCCCAAAGTTGCCTGACAGGCCTAACAGGCCCCGAAAGGAAAACACAGGAGCAGGGTGGCCATAGGAAAGGGCTCCTTTCCAGTGAGCCAGTTGCTCAAGAATCACTTTTCTCACTGCTTCAGAGGAATCTGGCTTTTTGTATCCTGCTGTCTTACCCATTTGGTCAGCGCTCCGAGATAAGCTACCTGGGGAACAGAGTGGGGCCTCTGCCTAAATTGGCACAAGATGAACAGTCAGTGCCAGGAAACTAAGGAGACCCTGCAGGGACCTGGGGAAACCCAAATCTGGGCTTCAGAGGAAGGGAGCATCAAGCCTGCTCTGATTCCTTGTCGTGTATACTTTGGCGCTCTGCCTGGGCTTATGAATGGCTTGGTCAGTCACTGAGCAGTTCTGGCGCACCTGTCCCATTCAAGTCACCAACTGGGTTAGAGGCAGCATGGTTTTTGACTAAATGTTTTTTTGGAAGCCGAGGAATCTGCATTTCACTACAGCTCTGCCACTTTTTAGTTAAGTTGTGTGATCTTGACAGTTTACTCTTTTCTGAGCCTCACTTTTCTCATTTGTGAGAAAATTATGAGGATCTTTTTTGAGACAGAGTCTTGTTTTGTTACCAGGCTGGAATGCAGTGGCTTGATCACAGCTCACTGTAGCCTCATCTTCCTGGGCTCAAGCAATTTTCCCATCTCGGCCTCCCAAGTAGCTTGGACTACAGGTGTGCGACACCATGCCTGGCTAATTTTTAAATTTCTTGTGGAGACGAAGTCTCTCTGTGTTGCCCAGGCTCATCTGAAACTCCTGGGCTCAAGCAATCCTCCCACCTCAGCCACCTAAAATTCTGGAATTACAGGCATGAGCCACTGTGCCTGGCTGAATTATGAGGATCAAATGACATCACGTACACAAAGGCCATAGAACAGCAACTTACACACTATAGGTGCTCAGTAAACACTCACAGTCACAGGTTAGGTGCAGTTGGGGGCTGTGGAAAAATATAAAGTGCAATCTCTTGCCTTTAAGGAGGTTGCAGTCTAGATGGGGTGAGAGGTAATAAGATAGAAAATCATGTAAATCACAATGTTAGAAATGCATGTAACATAATACTGGCTGGTTGTGCGCAGTGGTGTTATTGAAACCAATGATATTTATCTGAGGTGCAATTATTGTGAATGGGAAACTTTCGCAATAACATCAGCCAACAAGTGTCATGGACTGTGAAGGCTTTGGGAGTTCAGAGGTACGAGAGCTGCCCTATGGGCTAAGCCAGGGAAGGCTTTCTGACCAAGTGAGTGTTGCAAACCTGCAAAGACTGGAGAAGAAGGTGGAGGGACACTCCAGAGAAAGAACAGAGTGAGGCCAAGTAGCATCAGTTCAGAGGATAGGGAAGAAAACAGATTGGAACCAAGGGCTTGTAGGGGATATGAGAGGGAGATGAGATTGAATAGGTGGGTTGAGGTCAGGTTGTAAAGAGCTTTGAATGCTGTGCTAAGGAGTTTGGAATTTACCTGAAGGTTTTTGAGGAGGGGAATGACATTCATATGATGACCTTGATTTGGTCACGTATTCTTTTAATTTCTCTGTACCTTAGATCCCTCATCTATACAGTAAGAAGTTTGGATCATGTGATTTTAGAGGAGTTTCTCTAGCTAGAGAGTTTATGATTCTATGATACAGGGAGACTATTTTATTTTTATCTTTATTTATTTATTTGTTTTTTGAGATGGCGTCTTGCTCTGTCATGAGGCTGGAGTGCAGTGGTGTGTGATCTTGGCTCACTGCAACTTCCGCCTTCCTGGGTTCAGCAATTCTCACGCCTCAGCCTCCCGAGTAGCTGGGATTACAGACACATGCCACCATGCCCAGCTAATTTTTGTATTTTTAGTAGAGACGGGGTTTCACCATATTGGCCAGGCTGGTCTTGAACTTGTGATCTTCCCATCTTGGCCTTCCAAAGTGCTAGGATTACAAGCGTGAGCCACCGCACCTGGCCAGGAAGATTATTTTAATGATAAAATGCAGAATTGGTATGAAAGGGAAAAACTGTAGGTGGAGTATTGTTTAGAAAGCCAGTGCAATATCAGGGAAGAAGCCTCTTGTGAGAGACTCTGTGTGGATGAGGAAGGCCTTTATTGTATGTTATAGGTACTTTGACATTATAACTCTATTAACAGTTTGAGTTCTGCAAGATACATCTCAGGAGACACCTAACTTGGGGCACCTGGAGAAGTGAATAAATTGATAAAATGTTTCAGGAAAGGAGTGATTATTTGGTAGGCTTTAGGTTTATACCATTCCTGTTCTGAAATAACCTAAGAAGGGCAGAAATAACATGATTGTTTCTCTTTAGGTGTTTTGTATAGTTTTTCAATTTACAAAGGAGTTTCACAGGCATTATCACATTTGCTTTTCACCAGAGTCTCCTGAGGGAGGTTAGGCAGGTGCTTTCTCAGAGTTTTTTTTTTTTTTTCCCCAAATTTAGGCCTCCTCATTCTTTCTTTTCCTTTCTCTTTTCTTTTCCTTTTCCTCCTCCTCCTTCCCCCCTCCCCCTCCTCTCCCTCCTCTTCCTCCTCCTTCTTTCTTCTCTTTTCTCTCTTCTTCTTTGTAGAGACAGAGGGTCTCCTCATGTTTCCCAGGCTAGTCTTGAACTCCTGGGCTTAATGATCTTCCCACCTGGGCCTCCCAAAGTGTTAGGATTACAGGCATGAACCACTGCACCTGCAGTTACTGATTCTTTTAGTATCTGGCCAGATACTATTTATATTATAGATATGTATAAACCAGAAAGTGCCTGAGACAGATCTCAATCAATGTAGAGGTTTATTTTGCCAAGGTTGAGGATGCACCTGGAGAAAAAGAGACCTGTTGCAGTAGAATCTGTGGCCTTGCTTTTTCCAAAGATGGTTTTGAGGACTTCAATATTTAAAGGAGAAAGAGGGCCGGGCGCGGTGGCTGAAGCCTGTAATCCCAGCACTTTGGGAGGCCGAGACGGGCGGATCATAAGGTCAGGAGATTGAGACCATCCTGGCTAACCCTGTGAAACCCTGTCTCTACTAAAAAATACTAGCTGGGCGAGGCGGCGGGCGCCTGTAGTCCCAGCTACTCGGGAGGCTGAGGCAGGAGAATGGCATAAACCCAGGAGGCAGAGCTTGCAGTGAGCTGAGATCTGGCCACTGCACTCCAGCCTGGGCGACAGAGCGAGACTCCATCTCAAAAACAAAAACAAACAAACAAAAAAAAAAAAAAAAAGAGAAAGAGCAGGCAGGAGGAGGAGGAAAGAAAAAGAAAAAGGAGGGTAGGCAGTGAGGCAAACGATTACATTCTTGGGAGGCTCCCAGGTGAATGTAACTGTTTTACATTAGCACTCAGTGAATTCACATTTTACATGTGAAAAAAAAAAAAGGAATGGGGGTGGGGGAGTCAATTATGCATTTATCTAGTGCTCAACAGATCTATATTTTACATAAGATAATGTAAGCCTGTGAAATTACAGCTGTCTGTTTAGGAACAAAAAGAAGGCAGTTTCTGCATGACTCAGTTCCCAAGCTTAACTTTTCCCTTTGGCATAGTGAATTTGGGATCCCAAGATTTTATTTTCCTTTTGCAAACTCAATACACTGATTAAGTTTAACACTTTACCATGTGCCTCACACATGGAGTCCAGTAAATGTTTGGTGCTATTCATTCATTCATTGAATTCCTTAATAAGCATGTAGTTTCCTGAATGCCTACTAGATACAAAGCACTATATTAGGTACTGAGTATATTAATGGGAATAAAAACATGGTGGCCCTTAAGGAGCTCATAGTCTTATAAGGGAGACAAGTCTAACATTTACAGAATAGAATGACAAGCATGGGCTGGGCACAGTGGCTCATGCCTGTAATCCCAGCACTTTGGGAGGCTGAGGCAGGCGGATCACCTGAGGTCAGGAGTTTGAGACTAGCCTGACCAACATGGAGAAACCCCGTCTCTATTAAAAATACAAAAATTAGCCAGGCGTGTTGATGGGCACCTGTAATCCCACCTGCTTGGGAGGCTGAGGCAGGAGAATTGCTTGAACTCGGGAGGCGGAAGTTGCAGTGAGCTGAGATCGTGCCACTGTATTCCAGCCTGGGCAACAAGAGTGAGATTGTGTCTCAAAAAAAAAAAAAAAAAAAAAAAAAAGAATGACAAGCGTTATGATTAAAGGACAAAACAAGTGTTATAAGAGCACAGGGGAGGGCTCACTAACTCATCCTGGGATGAGAATGCTGAGAACAGTGAAACCTTTTCTTCTTTTTTCTTTCTATTTTTAAGAGCTTAGTTCTGAAAGAGGAGTAGAAATTGAGAGGAGGGCTGTCTAGGCAGAGGGAACAATACATGCAAAGTCAAGTGATGTGAGGGAGTGCAAAGTCAGTGATGTGTTCGGGGAACTGCAAGTAGCTGAGCCTGTTGTCACAGATAGTACACAGGGACAGTGATTAGGAATAATCAGGGACCAGATTATGAAGAGCCTGGTATGCTTGGTGAAGAAGTTTAGATTTTATCCTCAAGGTGATGGAGAACTACACCTAGATTTTAGGCAGGGGATTGATGTAACCACCCAGTGGGTTCTTCCTGCCCGCTGCACAAATAATGACCACAGCATTGCAATAAAGAAAGAGTTTATGGGGGTGGGACAAAAAAGTTTAATTCACACAAGGCTGGCCACACTACATGGGAGATGGAATTGTTATTCGAATCAGCCTCATCTTCAGCTCATAGGTTAGAGGTTTTTCAAAGGCAGTTTAGGGGAAGGGGTTGGAGTGGCCATGTAATGGGTGCTTGCTGCTGATTGGTTTGGGTGGGGATGAAATCATAGGGTCTTGAAGCTGCTCTCTTGAGCTGAGTTGCTTCTGGGTAGGGCCACAGGAGTGGAGTTGGCAGGTCCAGGTGGAGCTCTGGGTGTCAGACATGCAAAAAACCTAAAAAGATACCTCAAAAGGCCAATTTACAACAGTGATGTTATGTGCAGGGCATATCTGGTGACCAGTCTACAGCTTAGCAGAATTCAGGTTCCTCTCCTCCCCCAGCCCGATGGCCGTTCATAGGTGGTTGAGTTTTGGGGAAGGTTTCTTATCATTTAAACTACAAGCTAAATGTCTCCCAAAGTTAGTTTAGCCTAAGCATAAGAATGATTAAGGGAAAGGCAAGATGGGGTAGCATGGGTTAGATAAGATCTCTTACTGCCATATTTTTTTCGCTGTTATAATGTTTCCAAAGGCAGTATCATTGACATTAGCAGACTTGTGTTTTCGGGTGATCTCTTTGACTGTCAAAGTGGAGGACAGATTGAATCAGTGAGTTGGGGGAAGATGAAGCCCAGAAATAGGATAAGTTGCGTTAGCTGTGATTGCTGCTTTCTTCTCTGGGATGCCCCTTTCCATCTTTAGGGATCTTGCCTGTGGTACTTGCCGTAGCACCAGGCAAACAGAAGGCATTTTACATCACGTGTTGGTTAGCTCCACTGCTGTGGCTTGCACTAACAGTGACTGGGCATTGATTTGAAAGTAAAGTGAGCACCCTTTTTCCTGTGGTCACAAATCAGGCAAAATTGCTTTCTTGGTTAGAACTGACATGGAAGATACACACACACACACACACACATATATTTTTTGAGACAGAGTCTCACTCAATCGCCCAGGTTGGAGTGCAGTGGTGTGATCTTGGCTCACTGCAGTCTCTGCCTCCTGGGTTCAAGCAATTCTCCTGCCTCAGCCTCCTGAGTAGCTGGGATTACAAGTGTGCGCCACCACGCCCAGCTAATTTTTGTATTTTTAGTTGAGATGAGATTTCACCATGTTGGCCAGGCTGGTCTTGAACTCCTGACCTCAAATGATCCCCCTACCTCAGCCTCCCAAAGTGTTGAGATTATAGGCGTGAGCCACCGTGCCCGGCCAGAAGATATGTTTGGCTCTTCTCAAGATGTCTCCATAGGCATTTTCCATTTTGTGAAGAGTCTTTGTTCCAAAGTTGACAGTAGCTTCCTTTAGGGCAGGAAACATATTTTTACTCATTTTTGTAGTCCCTGGACTTATCACAATACGTGATACATGCTAGGCAATGATAGATATTAGTTTCATGAATTTGAAATTCATTCTTTTGTATTTGAAATATGTTTCATGAAATATGCTGTAAATGTTGATTAGATGCTGAGATTCCTCTTCAAAAGCCTTTTAAATCTAGAGCCTAATGGGGTACTGGGCATATCTAAGGCCTGAGAAGGAGGGAAGCTCTAGGAAATGGCAGGAATTAGCAGAATGGAAGTAAGTTACTTCCCAGAAGTATTTAGCAATTGAACTGAAACAGTTTCAGAAAGATTCTGGGACAAAGGTTTTTAGAAAGACCTACTGGGGAGATTGGGAAGTTCTGAATTCCTTTTGCTATCTCCTGTTATACAAATCGCTTTTGTTCTTCCTCATATACTTTAAAATACATTTGGCTGGCACAGTGGCTGATACCTGTAATCCCAACACTTTGGAAGGCCAAGGTAGGAAGACTGCTTGAGGCCAGGAATCCAAGAGCAGCCTGGACAACATAGCAAGATCTCCATTAAAAAATCAATCAGGTGTGGTGACATGCACCTGCTGTCCCAGCTACTTGGGAGGCTGAGGTGAGAGGATCACTTGAGCCCAGGGGGTCAAGGCTGAGTGAGCCATGATTGTGCCACTACACTCCAGCCTGGGTGACAGAGTGAGACCTTATCTCTGGAAAAAAAAAAAAAAAAGAATAAAATTGGCGGGCCGGGCGCGGTGGCTCAAGCCTGTAATCCCAGCACTTTGGGAGGCCGAGGCGGGAGGATCACGAGGTCAGGAGATCAAGACCATCCTGGCTAACACGGTGAAACCCCGTCTCTACTAAAAAATACAAAAAACTAGCCGGGCGAGGTGGCGGCGCCTGTGGTCCCAGCTACTCGGGAGGCTGAGGCAGGAGAATGGCGGGAACCCGGGAGGCGGAGCTTGCAGTGAGCTGAGATCCGGCCACTGCACTCCAGCCTGGGCCACAGAGGGAGAGGCTGTCTCAAAAACAAAAAAAAAAAAAAAAAAAAGAATAAAATTGGCATGGTGCGGTGGCCCACACCTGTAATCCCAGCACGTTGGGAGGCTAAAGTGGGAGGATCACTTGAGCCCAGGAGTTCTAAAGCAACCTGAGCAATGTAGTGAGACCTTGTCTTTTTTTTTTTTTTTTTTTTTTTTTTTTTGAGACAGAGTCTCACTGCGTCACTAGGCTGGAGTGCAGTGGTGCGATCTCGGCTCACTGCAACCTCCGCCTCCTGGGTTCAAGCGATTCTCCTGCCTCAGCCTCCCCAGTAGCTGGAACTACAGGCATGCACCACCACACTCAGCTAATTTTTGTATTTTTAGTAGAGACAGGGTTTTACCATGTTGGCTAGGATGATCTCAATCTCTTGACCTCATGATCCGCCCACTTCAGCCTCCCAAAGTGCTAGGATTACAGGAGTGAGCCATCATGCCTGGCCGAGACCTTGTCTTTACAAAAAATAAACAAAATTAGCTGGGCATGGTGGTGCACACCTATAGTTCCAGCTACTTGAAAGGCTGAGTTAAGAGGATCACTTGTGAGCCCAGGAGGTCAAGGCTGCAGTGAGCCGAGATCGTATCACTGCACTCCAGCCTGGGCAACAGAGTGAGACCCCATCTAAATATAAATAAATAAATAAATAAATAAATAAATAAATAAATAAATAACAGTTTAACTGTCTCCTTTATGCCATTATCTCATTCTTCAGTGCCCTGCTGAAATGCTTTTCAGGAAACCTTATGGAAAAAATAATCTCTCCCTATCCAAGTCATCTCAATTTTTAGACCCCCTTGTGGTACTTAATGTTCTCTACCTAGAATTATATATGGGTTATCATTCTTACACTAGAAGGAATGAATCATATGTAATTTAGCTATGAGTATTCCAGAGTGTCTAGCACAGGTCTTTGTAAATGTTGAGTGGACAATGTGGCTGAGCGGTGTTACTAACTTAGTGTTATGGTTACTTTTACTTGTCAACCTAGCTGGACCATGACGTTGCCAGGTATTTGGTCAGACACTATTCTGGGTGTTTCTTTCTTTCTTTCTTTTTTCTTTCCCAAGATGGAATCTTGCTCTGTCACCCAGGCTAGAGTGCAATGGCACGATCTCAGCTTACTGCAACCTCCACCTCCTAAGTTCAAGCAATTCTCTTGCCTCAGTCTCCTGAGTAGGTGGGATTACAGGCTCATGCCACGACACCTGACTAATTTTTCTATTTTTAGTAGAGATGGGGTTTCTTCATGTTGGCCAGGCTGGTCTCGAACTCCTAACTTCATGATCCGCCTGCCTTGTCCTCCCAAAGTGCTGTATTACAGGCCTGAGCCACTGCTCCCAGCCTATTCTGGGTATTTCTGTGAAGATATTTTTGTGTGAGATTAAAATTTAAATTGATAGATTGACTAAAGTAGATTGCTCTCCCTAATATGGGTGGGCCTCATCCAATCAGTTGAAGGCCTGAATAGAACAAAAAGACTTATCCTCCCTTGAGTAAAGGAATTCCTCCTGCCTGACCACTTTCCAACTGGGATATTGGCTTCTTCCTGTCTCCAAACTCAAACTGAATCATCAGCTCTTGAGCCTTGCTGGCCTTTGGACTGAAACTGAAACTATACAACTAGCTCTCTTGGGTCTCTAGCTTTCCAGCTCACCCTGAAGCTCATGGGGCTTGTCACCCTCCATAATTGTGTGAGCTACATTCTTTGTAATGTAGCTCTTTTTATATACAAACACACACACACACACACACACACACACACACACACACACACACACA
>NC_045454.1:15316093-15336086 GCF_002776525.5 Piliocolobus tephrosceles | reverse complement strand
ACACACACACACACACACACACACACACACACACACACACACACACACATATCTTGTTGGTTCTGCTTCTCTGGAGAACCCTACTACACTTGGGTTCTAAATGTTAGAAATAGCCCAGGGAAGGGAGAAGAGTTATCTACCATTCCTGGCACAGGATTAACATGAGTCACACTTTAAAATGATGCTGTTCTTATAAACTCTTCTCCCTCTTCTAAGATTTAAGGTATATAGGACTTTGATGCTACCCTTATCCCTCTACTTTAATATCTATCCAGGCCTATCTTGTTCCTCATTTATGGCTGAAATTTCCTTTGCTTTTGAGTCATTTTCCCAACCCTACCCCACTCCCATTAAAGCTCCCAACTCAGTGTGTTAGATAGAAACTAGGTGGTGGGGTAAAGCAGTTTGTACAAGTGATTCATGTATAGCTGAAAGCTCTGCAATATTCTCAGAACCATTTGCTAAATGAATTAGATGAAATATCATGTAGTTTAATAAAGTGGGATGAAAATTTTAGGCAGAGTGGGGGCAAAATCTTTGAGTAACTGCCCAATGGGAGTTACTCAACCCTACCTGGAGTCAGTCCTAGGGTTAGCATTCCTGTGCACTTACTGCTTTGACAGATTCTTCCCTTTTCCATCTTTGAAACTGCAGTTTCGCCAGGTGTGGTGGCTCACACCTGTAATCCTAGCACTTTGAGAGGGTGAGGGGGGCGGATCACCTGAGGTAGGGAATTCGAGACCAGCTTGACCAACATGGAGAAACCCTGTCTCTACTAAAAATATGAAATTAGCTGGGCGTGGTGGTGCATACCTGTAATCCCAGCTACTCAGGAGGCTGAGGCAGGAGAATTGCTTGAACTCGGGAGGAAGAGGTTGTGGTGAGCTGAGATCGCACCACTGCACCCCAGCCTGGGCAACAAGAGACTCCATCTCAAAAAAGAAAAAAGAAGAAAAAAAAAAAAAAGAAAAGGAAACCACAGTTTCTCTCAAAACATTAACAAACAAACACTCCCACAGAAGTAGCAATGGAGATTCTACTGCTAACATAAGAAGAGAGAAAGTAGGAAACCATTTGCAGTCTCCGCTGGATTTTTCTAAGTTAGCAACTATTTATAGTTTTGAAAGTCGTATTTTAGAAGAATATGAATTGTTTAAAAGATGATGAGCAAATCAGTAGTTTTATATTATATGTGGTCATAAGCAGAGAAAAGACCTGGTTATAGGAGAGCAGATTTTAACGTGGTATGGAGGCAGTATGTTTGAAATGTTGGTAAGTCAGGGCCTCTATGTTGGTCTGCCTTAAAATACTTAGGATCTATCTTATCTTCAGCTAGCTCTTCCCTTCCAGATTTTGAAACCAGCACAACTGTCCCACAGGACTAATATTTACAGGTTTTTTGAATAAACATAGAAATTGACCTTCCCTGGTCTTAAAACTCTAAACTTATATTTGTCTCATCTGAGTTCCTTCCTTAGGAAACCTACCCTCAGGCAAGGAACTGAAACTTATCAGATCCTCACACCCAGACAATAAGATACCAGACTCACCCATCATGACTGCTTCCCTACCCCTCCCTAATTCCTGTTTTCCCACTTTCCCTGCTATATGAACTCCCCAATTTCAGTCCATCAGAGACACGGATTTGAGACTTTATCTCCTGTTGTCCTTCATTGCAGCACCCAATTCAAGCCCTTCTTCCTGGCAATACTTGTTGACTAAGTGACTGGCATTCTATGCAGCAAACCGCAGGACTAGGCTCAATGCCTGGTATTTCGGTAATAATTTCCTGTGAGAAGGAAGGAAGTAGTTAGAAGAAAGAGCATGATCATAATAGGAAACTAAAAACTCTGCATCTGTTTCAATATTTTAATATTTAAATATATTTAAGCCTGTCTTATATTAAAAATATCCTCTTTTGAACTCTACTCCTCCTACTGGCTTCTACCGTATCACTCTCTTCTTTTTTTTAGAAACTAACATTTATTTATTTATTTATTGTTGTTATTATTTTTTTTTTTGAGATGGTATCTGACTCTTTTCCCCAGGCTGGAGTGCAGTGGTGCGATCTCGGTTCACTGAAACCTCCTCTTACTGAGTTCAAGCAGTTCTCCTGCCTCAGCCTATCAAGTAGCTTGGGACTACAGGCATGTACTACCATGCCCGGCTAATTTTTATATTTTTAGTAGAGATGGGGTTTCACTGTATTGGCCATGCTGGTCTCAAACTCCTGACCTCAGGTGATCGCCCACCTCAGCCTCCCAGATTGCTGGGATTACAGGCTTGAGCCACCGTGCCTGGCCTAAACTAATACTTAAAAAGAGTTTATAGTTACTATCTCCATTTACTTATCTCCCATCTACTCCTGAGCATCCTGGAGTAGATTTATTCCTGTTGTGCAACCAAAACTACTCTTACCAGGGGCGCCAATGATGACACAGTTGCAAAATAGAATGACCCTTTCTCACCCTTGTTTTACTTGGCGTTGCAGCACACTTACCACAGTCCGCCAGTGCTTTGCTTTGGAACTGCTGCTCTGGCCCTCATGCTGTTGGGTTCTCTTCTACCTCTCTGGCTGTTCCTTTCGAGTTTTCCTTACAACCTTCTCTGATGTCAGTGGTCTTTAGGGTTCTGTCCTTATGTCCTCTTCTCTTTCTATATACTCATGTTCCCTGTGTTACTTCAGTTATAATTGATACCTGATGAATGGCCCATCTCTCTCTCTCTCTCTCTCTCTCTCTCTTTTTTTTTTTTGAGAGGGAATCTCGCTCTGTCGCCCAGGCAGGAATGCAGTGGCGCGATCTCTGCTCACTGCAACCTCTGCCTCCCGGGTTCACGCTATTCTCCTGCCTCAGCAGGCAGGAGAATGTAGCTGGGACTACAGGTGCCTGCCACCATGCCCAGCGAATTTTTTGTATTTTTAGTACAGATCGGGTTTCACCATGTTAGCCAGGACGGTCTTGATCTCCTGACCTTGTGATCCACCCACCTCAGTTTCCCAAAGTGCTGGGATTACAGGTGTGAGCCATCGCACCCGGCCATCTCTCTCTCTCTTTGAATAGAGATGGGGTCTTACTCTTTCGTCCAGGCTAGAATGCAGTGGTGCGATCATAGCTCACTATAACTTTGAACTCCTGGGCTCAAGTAATCCTTCCACTTAAGCATCCCAAAGTGCTGGGATTATAGGTGTGAGCCACTGTGCCCAGCTAATTAAAAACTTTTTTTTTTTTTTTGGTAGAGACAGTGTCTCACTATGTTGCACAGTCTGATCTTGTAACTCCTCTGGCTTCAAGCTATTCAGCTACCTAAGCCTTTCAAAGCACTGGGCTTATAGGTGTGAGCCACTGTGCCTGTCCTCCATCTCTCTTGCTCTCTCTCTCTCTTTTTTTTTTTTTTGAGACACAGTCTCCCTCTATCGCCCAGGCTGGAGTGCAGTGGTGTGATCTCTGCTCACTGAATCCTCCGCCTCTTGGGTTCAAATGATTCTCCTGGCCCAGCCTCCTGAGTAGCTGGGATTACAGGTGCACATCACTACACCCAGCTAACATTGGTATTTTTAGTAGAGACAGCGTTTCACCATGTTGGCCAGGCTGGTCTTGAACTACTGACCTCAAGTGATCCTCCTGCCTTGGCCTCCCAAAGTGCTGGAATTACAGGCGTGAGCCACGGCACCCAGCCCTCCATCTCTCTTGAATTGTATATCTCAACAGTTTATTGGGCATCTACTTTTGAATATGCAACATGTCCAAAAAAACTGAATTTAACTTGCCTCTAAACCTGATTGTTTAAAATGAAATTTTAGCCAGGTGCAGCAGCTCACACCTGTAATCCCAGCACTTTTGGGAGGCTGAGGCGGGAGGATTGCTGGAGTCCAGGAGTTTGTGACCAAGCAAAGAGTAGGACTCCATCTTTATTTAAAGAGAGAGATGGCCAGGCGCGATGGCTAACACCTGTGACCTGGGCAACATGAGACCTCATGTCTTAAAAAATAAAATTAGCTCGGCATGGTGGCATGTGCCTATATACCAGCTACTCAGGAGGTGGGGATTGTTTGAGCCCCAGAGGTTGAGTCTGCAGTGAACTGTGATCACACGACTGCACTGTAGCCTAGGTGGATGGTTCCCCACAGTGATCCACCCCAGAAATCTGGCCACCATCTTTGATTACTCTTTTATCACCCCCACATCTAGTCAATCACTCAGTCTTGACAATACTACCTGCTAAATATCTCTCAAGCTGTCCACTTCTTTTTCCAACCTTACTCACACTACTGATTCGGGCATTTCCTTTTCCAGATCACTGCAACAGCCTTCTCTCTGATTTCACTTTTTTGTCTTCAGTCCAATTCCATGCCACTCTAATTCATTTTCTGCAGTGTGAGTGGAGTGGGTGTATGAAACAAAATTCTAATCACATTTTCCCCCAACATTAAAGCCCTTTAAATGGTTCTCTGTTGCCCTCAGGATGCACTTTGATCTCTTCAGTAGGGCCCCCGAGCCTTTTTTTTTTTTTTTTTTAAATCATATTACAAGTTTAAAAGAGCTCAGTCTTCTCCAGCTTCATCTGTGCTAATCCTGCCCCCACCTTACCCCCATTCTTGTACTCCGGGTACACAACACTACTTTAATTCCTTAAATACTCCTGTTCTCTACTGTGTCTGGGCCTTTGCACTTATTCTGTCTGCCTAGAATGCTCTCATTATGTCTCTTTCTTATCAATGTTAGTTATCTTTGGTTTAGACATCACTTCTTTTGTGCTATGCTATGCTAACACCCCAACCCCAGGTCATGCTTCTAAAGTACCCAGTACTTACTGCTGTGTAGCGCTTACCATGCCCTCTCAAGATTACGTGGTGAATGTAGCGTAAGCATTTTGTATACAGGGACTGCATGTCTCACTGTTGAATCCTGGGTCCTAGAAAAGTAGCTATCACATAATAGATGCTCAGTAAATACACATTGTTACTTTGGGTATGTTTCTCATTAAATCAATTAAACAAGTGGTACAGAGCTGGTAGAGAATGACCAAAAATGAGGTCCTAGGCCTCAATGTTAGTTTTTTTTTTTTAAAGTAAAGCCAAAGTTCAGATTATTGCAGTTTTACAGGTTGGCTATGGGTCTTAATGGGCTTATGGGATATTACAACTGAATCTAAACTCCGTCCAGCTGGTACAATCTTTATCCCGGCTTCAATGTTCTTTTTTTTTTTTTTCCCTTAAAAAAACAGCTTTATTGAGATATAATTTATATGCCATACCACTCACTCATTTAAAGTATATTCTGGCCGGGCGCGGTGGCTCAAGCCTGTAATCCCAGCACTTTGGGAGGCCGAGACGGGTGGATCACGAGGTCAGGAGATCGAGACCATCCTGGCTAACACGGTGAAACCCCGTCTCTACTAAAAATACAAAAACTAGCCGGGCGAGGTGGCGGGCGCCTGTAGTCCCAGCTACTCTGGAGGCTGAGGCAGGAGAATGGCCTAAACCCGGGAGGCAGAGCTTGCAGTGAGCTGAGATCTGGCCACTGCACTCCAGTCAGGGTGACAGAGCGAGACTCTGCCTCAAAAAAAAAAAAAACAAAAAAAAAAAAAAAAAAAAATAAAGTATATTCTATTCCTCAATGATTTTTTTTTTCCAGAGCAAGAGTGGAAGTTTATTTTATTTTATTTTTAAGATGGAGTCTTGCTCTTGTCGTCCCGGGTGGAGTGCAATAGCGTGATCTTGGCTCATTGCAACCTCTGCCTTCCGAGTTCAAATGATTCTCCTGCCTCAACCTCCTGAGCAGCTGGGATTACAGGTGCCTGCCACCATGCCCAGCTTTTTTTTTTTTTTTTTTTATATTTTTAGTAGAGATGGGGTTTCACCATGTTGGCCAGGCTGGTCTCCAACTCTTGACCTCAGATGATCCACCCGCCTCAGTCTCCCAAAGTGCTGGGATTACAGGTGTGAGCCACCGCGCCTGACCAGAAGTTTATTTTTATTTTTTTTTATTTTTTTATTTTTTTATTTTTATTTTTTTTTTTGAGGCGGAGTCTCGCTCTGTCGCCCGGACTGGAGTGCAGTGGCCGGATCTCAGCTCACTGCAAGCTCTGCCTCCCGGGTTTATGCCATTCTCCTGCCTCAGCCTCCGGAGTAGCTGGGACTACAGGCGCCCGCCACCTCGCCCGGCTAGTTTTTGTATTTTGTATTTTTAGTAGAGACGGGGTTTCACCATGTTAGCCAGGATGGTCTCGATCTCCTGACCTCGTGATCCGCCCGT
Source organism: Piliocolobus tephrosceles (assembly GCF_002776525.5). Lineage (NCBI taxonomy): Eukaryota > Metazoa > Chordata > Mammalia > Primates > Cercopithecidae > Piliocolobus > Piliocolobus tephrosceles. The sequence goes on along the minus strand of NC_045454.1, from coordinate 15,329,829 downwards.
CTCGGCCTCCCAAAGTGCTGGGATTACAGGCTTGAGCCACCGTGCCCGGCTGAAGTTTATTTTTAAAAGGCTTTAGAAAATGAAAAAAGAGAAAGTATGCTTGGAAGACCCCCAAATGGGTGACTTGAAGAACAAGTGCCTGATTTTTAGCATAGTCACAGAATTGTGTAACTGTCACTATAATCAGTCTTCAGAACATATTCATCGCCCCAACAAGAAACCCTATACCCATTAGTAATTGCTCCTTTTTTCATGCCACCCTTCAGCCTCCTTTCTCCAGCCTCTGGGAACCCTAATCTACATTTTTGTTTCTGTGAACTTGCCTGTTCTCAATATTTCATATAAATGGAATAATATGTGTTCTTGTGACTGGCCTCTTTCACTTAGCATAATATTTTCAAGCTTTATCCGTGTTGTATCATGTATCAATACTGTATTTCTTTTTATTTTTTACTTAAAATTTTTTTCCTATACAGATGAAGTCTCACTATATTACCCAGGGCGGTCTCAAACACTGGGCCCAAGCGATCCTCCCACCTCGGCCTTTCAAATTGTTGGGCTTATAGGTATGAGCCACTGTGCCCAGCCCCATTTCTTTTTATTGCCAAATGATCTTCCATTGTATGTATATACCACATTTTGTAAATCCATTCATCAGTTGGTGGACATTTGAGTTGTTTCTGCTTTTGGCTATTACAAATAATGCTGCTTATGAACATTTTTTTTTTTCCTAAGAAATAGAGTGTTGCTCGTCTCACTGAAACCTCTGCATTTCCAGTTCAAATGATTCTCCTGGCCCAGCCTCCTGAGTAGCTGGGATTACAGGTGCACACCACTACACCCAGCTAATATTGGTATTTTAGTAGAGACAGGGTTTCACCATGTTGGCCAGGCTGCTCTTGAACTCCTGAGCCCAAGTGATCTGCCCACCCCAGCCTCCCAAAGTGGTGGGATTACAGGGGTGAGCCATCAAGCCCAGCCATGGACATTTGTGTGTGAGTTTTTGTATAGACATGTTTTTATTTCTCTTGGGTATATACCTAGGAGTGGAATTGTTGGGTCATATTATTACCAGAATGGGGTCCTGATCGAGTCCCCAAGACAGGGTTCTTGGATCTTACACAGGAAAGAAGTCAGAGTAAGTCCATAGAGTAAAGTGAAAGCAAGTTTATTAGAGAAGAAACAAAAGAATAGCTGTTCCATAGGTAGAGCAGCCCTGAGGGCTGCTGGTTGGATATTTTTATGGTTATTTCTTGATATATGCTACATATGGGGTGGATTATTCATGAGTTTTCCAGGAAAGGGGTGGTTATTTCTTGGAACTGAGGGTTCCTTTTCCTTTTTGACCAATTAGGGTAACTTCTAGACATTGCCATGGTATTTGTAAACTGTCATGGCACTGATGGGAGTGTCTTCTAGCATGGTCACCATTATAATTTGTGTATAAAGAGCAATGAGGACAACCAGAAGTCAGTTCCATCTTTATCTTGGTTTGGGTGTGTTTTGGCCAGCTTCTTTACTGCATCCTGTTTTATCAACGGGTTGTTTGTGACCTGTATCTTGTGCCGACCTCCTGTCTCATCCTGCAACTAAGAATGCCTAATCTGGGAATGCAGCCCAGCAGGTCTCAGCTTTATTTTACCCAGACCCTGTTCAAGATGGAGTTGCTCTGGTTCGAAGACCTCTGACATAGTTCCCCCCTCCTTTTTACAAGGGAATCTTTAATCCTAAGGGTTGCAGAGGGGCAAAGATCCATCTACTGTAACTTCTTTAGGCTGAATAGGGGCAATGATATTCCTGCCTATTAGGGTCTCTTGTATCCAGGGTAGAGAGGAGCTCAGTCAGAAAGCTTCAGTATGGTGAGGGCCCTTCATAACTCTGAGTTCTGACAACAGGTGATATCTGAAACATAATTAAGTACTCAATTTAAGAAAACGTTGAATAAGCTTATCTTGCATTTTTACACAAAGAATATGAGAGCAATATATTCCACAAAAGTAAAGCAAAATAAGTAAAATTATTCCAAGTGAACTAAATAAGAAAGTGTTTCATGAATGGGGCAGTTGTTGGAACCAAGCTGATACAGAGTCACTAGCTGATTCCAATACATGCCCAGAATTAAGATATTGATCCAGATTTTTACATTACCTTCCCCTTTTGTTTCTTCTGAGCAGCAGCCGGAGATCACTGGTTGGTTCACAGGAAGAAGCAGAGTCAGTCTAAAATGCAGAAAAAACTTAAAAAGCAACAGATGAGACTAGAGTCTAATAACAGGTGTATCACAGTTTTTGAAAAATAATTTTTCTCTAATTCCCATTTTTATTAAAAACAAATCATGGTAGGACTCATTTATTTGCAAACTAAGTTTTAGTCTTATTATACCAGGTCTGATTATTTGTATACAGTGCAGCAAGAGTAATTATTTGCCATATAGGCTCTTTTTAAATTGGGTTTGATGGAACTTTGTTCCATAAGGAATCTCAGATTAGAGCTTTTAAAGCACTGAGCCCAGCCATGGGTTTGTACCTTCAAATACTTGTATGACTTGGGTACATTTCTCTCCTCTCAATTTCCCAGGATAATTGGGACTCCTGGGCCAGAAAGTGACATTTTTGGCCAGGCGTGGTAGTCAAACCTGTAACCCCAGCACTTTTGGAGGCTGAGGTGGGTTGATCACTTGATGTCAGGAGTTTGAGACTGGCCTGGCCAACATGGTGAAAACCCTGTCTCTACTAATAACACAAAAAATATTTAGCCGGGCATGGTGGCACATGCCTGTAATCCCAGCTGCTCGGAGGCTGAGGCAGGAGAATCACTTGAACCTGGGAGATGGAGGTTGCAGTAAGCCAAGATTGTATCACTGCAGTCCAGGCTGAGTGACAGAGTGAAACACTCTCTCAAAAAAAAAAAAAAAAAAAAAAAAGAAGTGACATTTTTTAGAAAGTGACATTCTTGGCCGGGCACGGTGGCTCAAGCCTGTAATCCCAGCACTTTGGGAGGCCGAGACGGGCGGATCACGAGGTCAGGAGATCGAGACCATCCTGGCTAACACGGTGAAACCCCGTCTCTACTAAAAATACAAAAACTAGCTGGGCGAGGTGGCGGACGCCTGTAGTCTCAGCTGCTCGGGAGGCTGAGGCAGGAGAATGGCGTAAACCCGGGAGGCGGAGCTTGCAGTGAGCTGAGATCTGGCCACTGCACTCCAGTCCTGGCGACAGAGCAAGACTCCGCCTCAAAAAAAAAAAAAAAAGAAAGTGACATTCTTTACTTATCACAGGTCAGGATCCCTGTACAAGAATTGCATAGACAAGGCATGAGGCCAGTTTTCCCAGGGGGCTTTTTCTGACTCTGTAAGTCAACTTTTGATTCCTTAAAAGTAGTCTTTTTGCACCTGGCATGCCATTCCAGTCAAAGCCTTCATAAAATAACCATTGTCTCCAGTGGTGTCCTGTTATGAAAGAAAACAGATTCTTATTGTACTTGTGCAAATATTGCCATAGTTAAGACTACTTACAGTTTCCAAATTTTGGAGAAAGGAGGTAGAGAGAAAGAAATATGCTCCAAATTTTGTTTATAGGAATATATTTTACTTGTTAAAAGCTGTAAATAGCTCAAAAGAAAAGTTTTCTTGACTCTGAAAAGACAGAAAGGATCAGCAATGTTTTAGGCAAAAAGTCATAAAAAGATTATTTTCGTTTTTTGTTAGTTCAGTCTATGCAATTAATTCCTGTTTCACTCAACATTTATGTACACATTAGTTTTCCAAGAGAGTCTTTGAAGTTCTTTCCTCTCTATTTTAATGGTACACTTTCCAAAGTTATCAAAGGCCTGCATTTAAGAGTACTCGTCAGAGTCCTATAGCTGATTATAAACTGCCCTTTAAAGAGGATCAAAATAAGACAACAGTTGTCTGTGGATGACAAAAATTCTTATGGCAGTCATGGTTCTTCTGTGGCATACAACAATTTTACAAAGCAATTATGATTATTACTGATAATATACACTAAGTCATATCAGTATTATAGGACTATAGCATAATTTTGGAAAACATACCAATAACACATTTATACAAATACAGCCCAAAGAAAGCCAAACACTATTTCATATTTGACAATGCTTCCTGTATGATTTTAATATACCAAATAAGCCAAATATGTCTCTTTTGGACTTTAGGGTACCTAATACCTAAAGGATTAATCAAGTCAGAAACAGGCAATTTATAGTTTGATTTTGGAAAGTTTTCAAATGTCAAAGGTTTAAAATACTTGATATAAAAAAGAATCCCGGCACACTGTAAGTCATTTAACCAAAATGATAACTCAAAGATTTTAAAAAGGGAAAAACCTGGCTGGGCACGGTGGCTCATGCCTGTAATCCCAGCACTTTGGGAGGCCGAGGTGGGCGGATCATAAGGTCAGGTGTTTGAGACCAGCCTGGCCAATATGGGGAAACCCCGTCTCACTAAAAATACAAAAAATTAACCAGGCATGGTGGTGCATGCCTGTAGTCCCAGCTACTCGGGAGGCAGAGGCAGGAGATTTACTTGAACCTGGGAGGCGGAGGTTTCAGTGAGCCAAGATTGTGCCACTGCACTCCAGCCTGGGTGACAGAGTGAGACTCTACCTGAAAAAAAAAAAAAAAAAAAAAAAAGGGGAAAAACCTTTACTCATTAACAGAGGGAAGACTTAGCTTTCCAAATCTTTCTCTTTTCTTTCATTCATTTCCTGTAGTTTATTCAAAAGGTAAACCAAAATCTTTCATTAAAAAAAAAATTACACAAAAATCTTGTTCAAGAGAGAAAGCCAAATCTCACCTTTATGTTAGTGTACTATATGGATGTTAAATCTAGTTCTTAATAAAACCTAACAGACAAATCTGGTCAGGTGCAATGGCTCATGCCTCTAATCCTAACACTTTGGGAGACTGAAGCAGGAGAATCACTTAAGCCCAGGAGTTCAAGACCAGCCCCCCCTTTTTTTTTGAAACGGAGTCTCACTCTGTCACCAGACTGGAGTGCAGTGGTGTGATCTCGGCTCACTGCAAGCTTAGCCTCCCGGGTTCATGCCATTCCCCTGCCTCAGCCTCCTAAGTAACTGGGATTACAGGTGTGCACTGCCACACCCAGCTAATTTTTGTATTTTTAGTAGAGACAGGATTTCACCATGTTGGCCAGGATGGTCTTGATCTCCTGACCTTGTGATCTGCCCACATCAGCCTGCGAAAGTGCTGGGATTACAGGTGTGAGCCACAGTGCCTAGCCAAAAAAAAAAAAAAAATTATACACAAATCTGTCTAATCTTAATCACTTGATCATAAGGTAAGATTCTTATAAACCTTTTATAACACTTTACAGGTTTTTTTTTTTTTGGTTGTTAAAGAATAGAACTATGCTCTAAGAAAGCCATGTTATGCTTTTATTCCAATGTTCAATTTACAGATAAATTGAATAATACCCCTTTAATTTTAGCCAATATCTTCTCATAATTTTTTTTACAACACTGACCTTTCATAAACCTTTCACAACTTACTCAAACGTCAGCTTTATCCTATCCTTTAACTCTCTAAATTAGGGAAAGAAACATATCCCCATACTTTCTTATAATCTTTTACCAAAAACACATTCTACTTTCCTTATATACCTTGCATGTAAAACTGTTTCTCCAGTAGTCTCAATTACATATGTTACAATGTTAACTCTTAGCAACTTTTATTTTTTGTGAAAGACCTGGTAAGTAAGCAATTTTATTTATGTACCAGGTGTGTAGCCTAGGACACCAGACAGAAATGCAGATAAGGTCTCACTATTTCCAACACAGTTGGGGGCATGGATAACTCCATATGTCCCCAGGCCTTATCTAGAATCTAGCTACAAAGTAGGTAAGTTGTGCAAGTATCAAAAGTCAAAGAAGTAGTTTATAACCTGAAACCATCTAGCAAAGACAGTATTTGACCTGACTAATTTAGACTAAATGTCTAAGTTTTGAAGATGTTTGTGTTTTACCAATAATCTTGAAAAGTTTCTTTATTTCATAAAGATTACTAACATCATGTGAATTAAAAGGCATTAAAGTTTTTATTTTTCTGACAAAATATTTGATTTCAGCACTTATTTTTCTTTAAGCCAATTAATTAGAGCTTTTTATATAAATACCACACGCACAACACATATAAATACACAGACAAGAAAAACAAAAACAGGAACAAAAAACAAAACTTAGATACACAGACAGAAGCAGAACCAATAGTTGTAAGATTTTTCATTTGCCAGTTTTTAAGTTTTTCTTTCCCATTTTATGAACCCTGTCATGACCGTGTGTGACATGCTTAGACTTTCTAACTTGTCTTATATTTCCCTCTTTCCTAAATAATCAGTCATTCTACTTTAGGACAAGGATTTACCATATAAGATCTTTTCTCACATAATATTTCTTTTCTTTATAACTTCCCTTACCAAAAATACATCTTCATATTCATAGCTTTCTTCACACCTCTCTCCTCTACTGTTTTTTTCTTTCTACCTTGTTTCTATTTTCTTCTGTTCCCTGTCCTAATTGTCAGCTAAGCAATGCTAAATTACATTTCCAAAGGGCCAACTCTTAGATGAAACAAAATAGAGAATTCATATTTTGTTCAAACCAAGGAAAATGGTGTGAATAACAGTTCAGTTAAGACAGCCAGGGCCAGGTGCGGTGGCTTATGCCTGTAATCACAACACTTTGGGAGGCCAAGGTGGGTGGATCACCTAAGGTCAGGAGTTCGTGACCAGCCTGGCCAACATGGTGAAACCCCACCTGTAATAAAAATACAAAATTAACTGGACATGGTGGTGGGTGCCACTCCAGCCTTGGAGACAAGAGCAAAACTCTTGTCTAAAAAAAAAAAAAAAAAAAGACAGCTAGGAAAAGCATACACTCTTACACATAGAGATTTCTCCAAGGATGTTAATTACTGACTGGCTTTAGGGTGGAGCCTGTTTTTTTTTTTTTTTGAGGCGGAGTCTCGCTCTGTTGCCCAGGCTGGAGTGCAGTGGCCAGATCTCAGCTCACTGCAAGCTCTGCCTCCCGGGTTTACGCCATTCTCCTGCCTCAACCTCCCGAGTAGCTGGGACTACAGGCACCAGCCACCTCGCCCGGCTAGTTTTTGTATTTTTAGTAGAGACGGGGTTTCACCGTGTTAGCCAGGATGGTCTCGATCTCCTGACCTCGTGATCTGCCCGTCTCGGCCTCCCAAAGTGCTGGGATTACAGGCCTGAGCCACCGCGCCCAGCCAGGGTGGAGCCTTTTAAAGAACGATGCCAGAAAAGCATGTGGTTTCTAGGGCCTAATAAGGAAACACAGCTGGAAGGCAAAACAGATCCCCAATAATTAAGGGGCCCATTTTTATACTGGATCCTGGATCCCAAAAAAGAGATAAACAGCCCATCTCCCATGGGAGACTCATCTCTCAGTGGGAGTTGCAGATGTTTCCATACCTTTTAGGTGGCTGAGAGCATGTTTCTCTGGTCCAAACATGCAAAGAGCTGAGTATCCCCCCATAACTGCCATTAGCCGTCCCTTAAGTATATTTCCTACCTAGTTATTACACATGAAGGCTAAAAACTCTCTCGTAATGCAAAGTAATTTCTTTTTTGTTGAGACAGAGTTTCACTCTTGTTGCTCAGGCTGGAGTACAATGATGTGATCTTGGCTCACCGCAACCTCTGCCTCCCAGGTTCAAGCAATTCTCCTGCCTCAGCCTCCTGAGTAGCCAGGATTACAGGCATGCACCACCACGTCCAGCTAATTTTGTATTTTTAGTAGAGACGGCGTTTCTCCATGTTGAGTCTGGTCTCAAGCTCCTGACCTTGGGTGATCTGTCCCCCTTGGCCTCCAAAAGTGCTGGGATTACAGGTGTGAGCCACCATGCCCGGCCAATGCAAAGTAATTTCTGATACCCCTCAAAAGTCAAAACATCAGATAATGCAATGCAAAACAGAACAGAGCCTTAGATTTTGAGAGGCATCTATCCACTTTTATTTTATTTTATTTTTTTGAGACAGAGTCTTGCTCTGTTGCCCAGGCTGGAGTGCAGTGGTATAATCTCAGCTCACTGCAAACTCTGCCTCAGAAGTTCAAGCAATTCTCTGCCTCAGCCTCCCAAGTAGCTGGGATTACAGGAACCTGCCACCATGCCCAGCTAATTTTTGTATTTTTAGTAGAGATAAGGTTTCATCATCTTGGCCAGGCTGGTCTTGAACTCCTGACCTTGTGATCCACCCGCCTCGGCCTCCCAAAGTGCTGGGATTACAGGTGTGAGCCACCGCGCCTGGCCTATCCACTTTTAATTCCTGGGGTTCTATGAAGAAAAGAGAAGTTTTCCCCAAAATGGGGTCTGTGTCACCTCCTCTGTTTTTCCCAAGGAGTCCCAGGCTATTAGAAATTATCTTAGGTCCTCTTATATAGGCACGAAGGTGGCAAGAATAAAAACTGGAGAAAAAGAATTCAGTCGTCTGAGAAGAAAAAGTTTTTGTTTTTGTTTTTTTCCAGGAAAGTAAAATCCAAGGAAAAAAACATAAAGACCTTTAAAATGTATGCATAGCTTGAACATCTGCTTTAAATTAAGCTGGCTTTTAACCAAACCTCTTATTACTAGACTCTAGTTAAGACAAACAGTCAATATTTCTGGCTTTTGGACTTTACCAAAGGTAACTTCCCAGATGAAACCGGTAAGTTTTAACTAAGGTTATGATTTAACTGTGGGTGTACCGGGTATTTCCAAAGAGCTGGTAAGCAGTTTTTACAAGATCTGGAATCTTTAAGGTAGCACAGAGAAAGGAAAATTTGAGAAGGGAAGTCAGAAGTTGTTCATGGACAGGGGCACATGTTCTCAGGATCTCCTGAGGGTTATGTCATGGGCAAAAAATAAAAAATAAAAATAAAAATTAAAAAAGAAGTTGTTCATGGAGAGGCAGATAATTAATAAATGGCAAAAGTCACACAAATAAACCAGAAAGGACTTATTCCCCAGGCTGGAAATTGAATCCTGGCCACCATTGTGAAAAGAGAGAAATCTTAGCTACTGAGCTACAACATTGGGCAGTTTCTGTTACTCTTCCCAGAAGGAGCCTAGAGCAGCCAATTTTGAACTTGCTAAGGCTTTTAACTGCTCAAGATAATTTTTAGGGCTATGACATGAGCCCCCAAATTCCTGCCCTCCAGATGACAGAGACCAAGAGAAAGTACCAGGGTTACAATGTCAGACTCCCAAGGACATAAAACAAGATGAGGGAGAAACCTCATCCAGGTTTTTTGTTTGTTTTGTTTTTTGGTTTCATTAACCTGCAGTGTTTGTAACTAAACAGCTTTCTGGGGCGGCTTGAACAGAGGGATTACAGGGGTCCTTGGGTGGCATTCTATCCTATGGTATCTCTTTTTATGACAGAATGACACAGAAAGACAAATTCATAGAACAAATTACACTGGATTTGTTACAGCCTAAGATGAGCTTCATAAATCCTTTTTTCCCAGTAATGAAAACTTTGCAGAGGAGATAAAAAGTGATTTTTACCATACATTCAACTGGTTTGCACCCAGAGAGAGAGAGGAAAGGGAAGGGAGAAAAGCTTTGCCTGCAGCAGGGCGGGAGAGGCAAGGAGCTCAGAGGGGCCAGGGGAAGACCCACCCATTGCAGCGACACTGGATCAAACATTCAGGCAGCTGATCGTCAGTCTTGACGGGATCTTTTCTGGTAGTCTCATTGGCTCTCAAGTTTCCCCCTTTAGGGAGAAAAAAACTTCCTGTGTCCCATGATCCTGTACATGCCTAATCCTGTAACTTATAGCCTTCAGCAAAGAGCACAAGGCAGATTAATCCAAAGAAAATAGTGGTTAACATCCTGTAGTATCAAATCCATTTTTAACCAAGAGGAATGTTACCAAGGGAGACCTCTAACTCCCTATGTCTTAGGAGAGACTGTGACCTTCCTAAGTTGAGCCTTTAGCCCAAGTTCAGACAAGCATCCTTGCCCTTTACTGTGATGGGCCTTTTAACCCCTTATGCCTGCCTGTCTTCCTTCCTTCCTTCCTTCCTTCCTTCCTTCCTTCCTTCCTTCCTTCCTTCCTTCCTTCCTTCCATCTTCCTTCCTCCCTCCCTCCTTTCCTTCCTTCTTTCCTTTCTTCCTTCCTTTTCTCTTTTAATATATAAAAATTTTTAGCTAATCTTCTCTGTATCATTCCAATTTTAGTATATGTGTTGCTGAAGCGAGCACAACCCGCTATGTCTTAGGAGGGATTCTAACCCTTTCAGGTTGGGCCTCTAACCCAACTTTGTCCTTGCACTTACCCAAAGTCAGCCAATTGGTGCTACGTGGATAATTTTCCTTTGGATTGGGAGGTCTCTCCAGTATTGTCCCTTCATGGTTCCCGGGAAGATGTTATGGGAAAGGGGTCCCAATCCAGACCCCAAGAGAGGGTTCTTGGATCTTGCACAAGAAAGAATTCAGCGCAAGTCCATAAAGTGAAAGCAAGTTTATTAGAGAAGTAAAGAAACAAAAGAATGGCTACTCCATAGGCAGAGTAGCCCTGAGTGTATCATATCCAGATAAATATGGGCACCTTAAAAGTAGTTGTCCTGGGAATAAACACACATCTATCCAAAAAATTCTGTCATCATTACTCAAAATATTTTGCTCAACTTGCCATGTAGAGTTACTTTCAAAACCAGTCTGAGGCCTACAAGAAAACCAGTTTCACTTCCTTATAATCACACTTAGGATTTCAGATACTTGCTACTCTGCTTGTGTTTATTGGCCTTTTTTTAATAGTTACCTCTTTTTATTTCTCTAGCCCCAAGCAAGAAAAACTCTGGGTTCACATAGTGCTCCAGGTACAGGACAAGGCTCACATCATACAGAGCCCAAGCAATGAAGAAAGATTGGCATGCTTCACAAGACTTTGACCTTTAAACAAAGCATGGTCAGTCTGTTTTCTCCAGTGTCCTGTTTCTGCTTTGTGGTCCCCTCTCCCACCCTTTTTGTATTAAAGAACCCTTAAACCTGAGGCTGGGGACATGGCCTTGAATTGTCCTCTCAGAGGAAACAAGGAGAATGGGTAGAGAGAGGTACTTCGGAGGTCTCTTTTTCCTTCCGCTCATTGGTAGTTAATGATCTACCAGCAGTCCCCACTCTTGGGGAGACTGGGATCATGTTCTAGCCCCACATCATGGCTCAGGGCAGAGGGCACTTTGTAGACAGAGGGAACTGCATCTGACTTTCCTACTTCATCTTTAGAGTCAGTAGCCACCTGCGGACTTGTATGTTCTCAGTTCTCAGGCTCCAGATATGAAAATAGATCTTCCCATTTTCTTTCTCTCTGAGTCTGCTCTGAGGGAAAATGAGGACGTTTACTAGCAGAAGAAAAAGAAATACTGAAGTTTGCAAAAATTGATAGAAAGCTGAGCTCCCTGCTTATCAGTCCTCCTTCCTCCCTAGCAGTTTCTAAACCCCCAGAACATTACAGTGAGATTTTAGCTGATGGTACAAACATGTCTACAGGATTTCCTCAAGCTGGGGCTACATTTGAAAGCTTTATATTTTGGCATCTGACCTGCTTTTCTCCCTTCATTTTGGCCATCTGACCTGCTTTTCTCTTTTCCAGAGGATTCTACTTTTCACAAATAGGTATGATCTAGGAATTCAGCCTCCCTCACCGTTCACTAATTGCAGAATAAACAATGCAGAGGCTGTTCAGGGAGTATCTTATCTGTGGGGAGAGAGAGAGGAAGCACTGGAACACCTGCCAGGGAAGGGACCAGAGGGCATAATTAATAAATGAACAATGCTGGAGCAGAATAGGGGAGGAGTTAGACACAGGGAAGGAAGCTAAAGGAAGCCAGAGAATTTCAGTAATTAAGGGTATCACATGGAGAAATAAAGAGGGAGTTAGACAGAGGCTGTTGATGGTCCCTCCCCTGCCACCTGAAAGAATTGACAGATCAAGGCCTACTATGGGCGTGGTCTTAGGCTAGTTTTTAGGAATAAAGAGCTAAATAAGACACAGTCCTTATTTTACAAGTTTACAGTCTAACAAAAAGGAGATATATTAACAAATTGGAGGATATTTTTCAGAATGTGTGGTATTGTAGGCTAGGAGTCTGCTACCATTGCTAATAGCTGGCATTTATTTTTTACCCACCCTCTTCTAAGCATTTTACACATTAAATAATTCATCAACTCCTGACATCAGCCCCTTGAAGTATATATTGCTATTGCTCTAATCCTTGTTTTATAGGTAAAGAATCTGAGGCACAGAGACATTACACATAGCCTGCCTGAGGTCTCACAGCAGGCACTCAGAAGCAGAACTCCAGCACAGGTAGTCTGGTTCTAGAACTTACACTTGCACTAACATGGCTGCTAGTAAGTCATTTGGGGAAGCTCTGCTACTTCACGTCTATGTGCCTTTGCACCCACTTGTCTTTCCTTGGCCTGAGATACTCTTCCTTAAAGCCTCTGGTCAACGAGGGACTCTTCTTTGATATCTTCTCTGACTCCTTCTGCCTATCCCAGAACCATTGCTGCCCTTGGAGCTGACCCAACACTTTGTCATTGTATTCTATTTGTTGGAATGTCTGACTCCTTTTATTATAAGCTTCTGGAGAGCAAGGAATTTTTATTCTCGGAAAACTGTTATAAAAGTAGAGCCAATAATATAATGAGTTTACATGTACTTATCATCTAGCTTCAGTGATGAGCATTTCAATTCAATCTCATGTCATCTATATTTCCACTTCCAACCATGAATTATTTTGTAGAAAATCATAGATATCAAATCATTTCATCTGTAGATATTTTAGCTTACTCCTAAAATACAAGGGCATTTTAAGAAACAACATCACAAACATATCAGAAAACATTATCACACTAAAAGATTGTTTCCTCCTGGGCCGGGCGTGGTGGCTCACACCTGTAATCCCAGCACTTTGGGAGGCTGAGGCAGGCGGATCACAAGGTCAGGAGATCGAGACCATCCTGGTGAGCATGATGAAACCCCGTCTCTACTAAAAATACAAAAAAATTAGCCGGGCATGGTGGTGGGCACCTATAGTCCCAGCTACTCGGAAGGCTGAGGCAGAAGAATGTTGTGAACCCAGGAGGCAGAGCTTGCAGTGAGCGGAGATCACACCACTTCACTCCAGCATGGGCAACAGAGCGAGACTCCGTCTCAAAAAAAAAAAAAATATTATTGCCTCCTTAATATCATAAAATATCCAGCCAATGATCAAATTTCTGCAATTACCTTATAATTGTTCTTCCTTTCCGTTTTTCATTTATTTGTTCTTTCTTTCGTTCCTTCCTTTGTTCTTTCCCTCCCTCCTCTTCTTCTTTTTTAAATAGTAGGATTGTTTGAATCAGAATCCAAATCAGAAGGACTTTATTTTTTAATCTTCATGTTCTCTTCAACACCTAGCTTAGTATTTGACATATAGTAAGTCCTTAATAAATGTTTGTTAAACAAATAATCAGACGCCTAGAAAAGGTCCTGTTTGATATTTGGTTGGTTTCTTGGAATGCCTTTCAATTTCTGATAACCTTAGTTTTTCAGGGGTTAACTTTGGTGCTAGCTATTATCAGTGTATAAACATTGCTAGAGGTTTGAGGGCAATGGGTATATCCTTGACTCAGACATTTCTAGGCTGGGGGGAAATGGGGGTCCTTTCTTTCTTTCTTTCTTTCTTTCTTTCTTTCTTTCTTTCTTTCTT
>NC_045454.1:15295732-15316083 GCF_002776525.5 Piliocolobus tephrosceles | reverse complement strand
CTTTCTTTCTTTCTTTCTTTCTTTCTTTCTTTCTTTCTTTCTTTCTTTCTTTCTTTCTTTCTTTTTTTTTTGCTTTGAGACAGAGTCTCATGCTGTCACCCAGGTTGCAGTGCAGTGGCATGGCCTTGGCTCACTGCAACCTCTACCTTCCAAGTTCAAGTGATTCTTGTGCCCCAGGCTCCCAAGTAGCTGGGATTACAGGCATGCACCACCATACCCTGCTAATTTTTTGTATTTTTAGTAGAGATGGGGTTTCACATGTTGCCAAGGCTGGTCTCGAACTCCTGGCCTCAGGTGATCTGCCTGCCTCAGCCTCCCAAAGTGTTGGGATTACAGGTGTGAGCCACTGCGCCTGGCCTGGTCCTTGCTTCCTTGTTTCTGTTTTTTGTCCTTGGTCTCTGTCATGGGCTGAATTGTGTTCCCTTAAAATTATTCTGTTGAAACCCTAACCCCTAGCCAGTGCCTCAGAATGTGACTGTATTTGGAAATAGGGGCTTTAGAGGTGATTAAGATAATGCCTGTAGGGTGAGCCCTAATTCACTCTGACTGATGTCCTTAAAGAAGAGGAAATTTGGACACAGAGAGAGACACCACAGATGTGTAGGTACAGAGAAGAGACCATGTGAGGAGATAGCAAGAAGGCACTTCCAAAACCATGAGAAATAAATTTCTGTTGCTTAAGTCATTTAGGCTTTCTGGTACTTGGTTATGGCAGCCATATAGTCATATGGCAGCCATATAGTCTGTTATAGCAGACTAATAACAGTATCTTATTACACGTTAAATTGTGACTCACTCCTGTAATCCCAGCGCTTTGTTAGGCCGAGGCAGGAAGATTGCTTCTGTTCAGGAGTTCAAGAAAAGCCTGGGCAATGGCCGGGCGCGGTGGCTCAAGCCTGTAATCCCAGCACTTTGGGAGGCCGAGGCGGGCGGATCACGAGGTCAGGAGATCAAGACCATCCTGGCTAACACGGTGAAACCCCGTCTCTACCAAAAAATACAAAAATCTAGCCGGGCGAGGTGGCGGGCGCCTGTAGTCCCAGCTACTCAGGAGGCTGAGGCAGGAGAATGGCGGGAACCTGGGAGGCGGAGCTTGCGGTGAGCTGAGATCCAGCCACTGCACTCCAGCCCCGGCGGCAGAGCGAGACTCCGTCTCAAAAAAAAAAAAAAAAAAAAAAAAAAAAAAGAAAAGCCTGGGCAACATAGCGAGACCCTGTGTCTACAAAAAATAAAAATATTAGCTCCATGTGGTGGTATGCACTTGTGGTCCCACCTAGTCAGGAGTCTGAACCTGGGAATTGCCTGAGTCTGGGAGGTCAAGACTGCAATTAGCCATGATTGTGCCCCTACACTCCAGCCTGGGAAACATAGTGAGATCCTGTCTCTAAAAATAAAAGTTGGGGGCCAGGCGCAGTGGCTCACACCTGTAATCCCAGCACTCTGGGAGGCCAAGGTAGGTGGATCACTTGAGGTCAGGAGTTTGAGACCAGCCTCACCAACATGGTAAAACCCCATCTCTAATAAAAAGAATACAAAAATTAGCCTGGTGTGATAGCATGCACCTGTAATCTCAGCTACTCAGGAGGCTGAGGCACGAGAATCACTTGAACCCAGGATACTGAGGTTGCATTGGGCTGAGATCGTGCCACTGTACTCCAGCCTGGGTGACAGAGTGAGACTGTCTCAAAAAAAAAAAAAAAAAAAAAAATGTTGGATTGATCATTTTTGGCTTCTTTGCCACTTCCTCTGAACAGGATTGTAAAGGAGCTTCCAGAAAGCACCAACGGCTTTGTGTGTGCTTGGTACACAGAATTCTAAGATGGCCCCTAATACCTGGAACTATGAATGATGGGATATCACACCCATGATTATGTTACCTTGTGTGGCACAGGATTTTGAAGACATAATTAAGGTTACAACTTAGTTGATTTTGAATTAATCAGAAGGGAAACGATCTGAGTGGACCTAATGTAATCACATGAGCTTTTTAAAAGCAAAATCAGAGAGTTTTCTCAGGTTGGTCTCAGAAGGGAAAATTAGAGAGAGTACAAGTGTGAGAGGGATTTGACTTGAGAGAGGTTCTCCGTGGCTAAGATGGAGGAGGTCACAGTGCAAGGACCTGAGAAGGTCTTCTAGGAGCTAATAATAGTCCTTGGTCGACAACAGGACAATGGGGAACTCAAACTATGACTTCAAGGAACTGAATTCTGCAAACTAATGAGTAAGTGTTGTTTAAGCCACTAAATTAGTGGTGGTTTATTGTATAGCAATAGAACATGAATACAGGTACTTTGTACCTTATAGATTGAATTAGTGGCTCCTTTCCTTAGTTTATATTTAAAAATTGAAGTAAAATTAAAATACATTGAAATGTATATAGATCTCAAGTATACAAGTTGATTTTTGGTAAATGTGTATACCCATGCAATCACTACCTGAATTGAGATGTAGAACATTTCCATCAGCCCAGAGCTCCCTGGAGCACCTGTGCCGTTAATCCCACCCTCTAGGGTGAATTCTTAACATCATTAATTGGAATTGCCTGTTCTTGAGCTTCATTTAAATGGCATCATATAGGCTGGGCATAATGGCTTATGCTTGTAATTTCAGCACTTTGAGAGGGCCAAGACGGAAAGATCACTTGCCTTTAGCAGTTCAAGACCAGCCTGGGCAACATAGCGAGACCTCCTCTCTACAAAAAATAAAAAATTAGCTGGGTGTGGTGATGGCATGCATCTGTAGTCCCAGCTACTGAGGAGGTTGACGTGGGAGCATTACTTGAGCCTGGGAGGTCAAGGCTGCAGTAAGCCATGATTGTGCCACTGCACTCAGCCTGGGTGACAGAGCGAGACCCCGTCTGAAAAAGAACAATGACATTATATAGCATGTGCTCCTTTGTGTCTGGCTTCTTTTGCATGGCATAATGTTTTCAAGATTTATCTTCTCTTTTTTTTTGAGATGGAGTCTTGCTCTGTCATCAGGCTGGAGTGCAGTGGTGCGATCTCGGCTCACTGCAACCTCCACCTCTTGGGTTCAAGCAATTCTTCTGCCTCAGCCTCCTGAGAAGCTGGGACTACAGGCGCATGCCACCATGCCCAGCTAATTTTTGTATTTTTAGTACAGACAGGGTTTCACCATGTTGGCCAGGATGGTCTTGATCTCTTGACCTCGTGATCCGCCCGCCTTGGCCTCCCAAAGTGCTGGGATTACAGGCATGAGCCACCATGCCGTCCTTACAGGGAGGGTCTCATTCTGTTGTGCAGGCCAGAGTGCCATAGTATCATAGCTCACTGCAGCTTTAAACTCCTGGTCTCAAGCAGATCCTTCCACCTTGGCCTTCTAAAGTGCTGGGATTGAAGATATGAGCCCTGCTGCTGGCCCATCCATTTTGTTTTATCAGTAGATTGTATCCTTTGATTGCTGATTAGTATACTATTGTATGGATATTCCATAATTTGCTTATCCATTCATCTGCTGATAGACATTTGGGTTTCCAGTTTTTGGCTATTATGAATAATACTGCTATGAGCATTAGTGTACAACTGTGTGGATATGTATTTTCATTTCTCTTGGGTAAATATCTATGAGTAGGACTGCTGGATTTTAAAAGTGTATATTTAACTTTATAAGAAAGTGTCGGCCGGGCGCGGTGGCTCAAGCCTGTAATCCCAGCACTTTGGGAGGTCGAGACGGGCGGATCACGAGGTCAGCAGATCGAGACCATCCTGGCTAACCCGGTGAAACCCTGTCTCTACTAAAAAATATACAAAAAAAAAAAAAAAAAAAAAACTAGCCTGGTGAGGTGGCGGGCGCCTGTAGTCCCAGCTACTCAGGAGGCTGAGGCAGGAGAATGGCATAAACCCGGGAGGCAGAGCTTGCAGCGAGCTGAGATCCGGCCACTGCACTCCAGCCTGGGCGACAGAGCAAGATGCAATATATAAGAATGCCAATCATTCCCCATCCTTACTTGGTATTGTCAAGTCTTTTAAAGTTCAGCCATTTGCCAACAATTTCTTCTTGAGTACCTCTCTGTGCTTTGCAGAATAGATTATTCATGTCATGCCCATCATATAGTATGTCCTTCCAACTCTTTTTATAATTTAATTCCTACCTGTGCTTCAGGTCACTGTTTCCTAACACGGAATACATGTGAGAATTACTTGGTAGTGTTTCAGAATACACAAGCCCAAGTTTCACTACAGGCATATTGTATCAGCTTTTCCAGGGATGGTATATATACTTACGTATGTTGAAAAGGTTCCCTAGGTAATTCTGATGCATACCCCTAGCTAAAAACCATTGATTTAGCCCCAGGTCCTACCTATTATCTCTATCCTGACTGTATGTTAGTAGTGTCTGGGAAGGCTTAAAAATTACAAAGCCTGGGCCGGGCGCTGTGGCTCACGCCTGTAATTCCAGCACTTTGGGAGGCTGAGGTGGGCAGATCACGAGGTCAGGAGATTGAGACCATCCTGGCTAACACAGTGAAACCCCGTCTCTACTAAAAATACAAAAAAAATTAGCTGGGCGTGGTGGCAGGTGCCTGTAGTCCCAACTACTTGGGAGGCCGAGGCAGGAGAATTGTTTGAACCTGGGAGGTGGAGCTTGCAGTGAGTCAAGATCATGCCACTGCACTCCAGCCTGGGTGACAGAACAGACTAAAAAAAACAAAAAACAAAAAAAAATAATTACAAAGCCTGGGTCTCTCTCCAGACCAATTATACTGGAATTTGTGGGTGGAGTCTGAGCTTCATTTGTTCTTCTAAAAAATTCTCCAGTTATTCCAATGTGTAGCCATATTTCCCATTAGATTTCTCTGACTTCTTGTGGCATTTACACCTTTCTTTTTTGGTATTATGATTATTTTTCAGGTCTTATCTCCTGTCTTGGGCTTTATATTCCTTGGGGTAGGGACCTTGCCTTCTTCATTTCTGTATCTTTCACGAACTCATGAATTGGTCATCAGGAAGAGATTCTCAGC
This sequence comes from Piliocolobus tephrosceles, assembly GCF_002776525.5. Classification (NCBI taxonomy): domain Eukaryota; kingdom Metazoa; phylum Chordata; class Mammalia; order Primates; family Cercopithecidae; genus Piliocolobus; species Piliocolobus tephrosceles. The sequence continues at coordinate 15,311,102 of NC_045454.1, read as the reverse complement.
TACACATAGGTTGTGTCCTGGGTCTCAGGTTCACATGTTACTACTATAGTCTTTGTTCTCCAGAAAGTCAGAGGTTGCTTGCGATGAAGGATGTGGGTAACTCCATAGTGCAGGTGGTAGACGGAGGTCATCCTGTTTGGTATGTTTTTAGGTGTAGCATTGGAACTAAGAATTCTATGTGTGTGGGGTGGAGGGGCAGGGATATGTAGGGAGACAGATCTAATTAGGATGGAGGAATTATACAAGGAATTAGTGATAAAGGAAGGAAGAATTTTTTTTTTTTTTTTTTTTTTTTTTTTTTTTTTTTTTGAGAAGGAGTCTGGCTTTTTCACCCAGGCAGGAGTGCAATAGCATGATCTCGGCTCACTGCAACCTCTGCCTCCCCGGTTCAAGTGATTCTCCTGCCTCAGCCTCCAGAGTAGCTGGGATTACAGGCACCTGCCACCACACCCAGTGAATTTTTAAATTTTTAGTAGAGTTGGAGTTTCACCATGTTGGCTAGGCTGGTCTCGAACTTCTGATCTCAAGTGATCCACCTGCCTCGGCCTCCCAAAGTGCTGGGATTACAGGCGTGAGCCACTGAGCTCCGCCAGAAACATTTTCTCTTTAGAAGTTTGAACTTATCTAATAGGCCTGAGTAGGCCATGATAGATTTTTGAATAGGGGAGTGAACTAGTTTTTAGGAGGGTAATGAGGCAGTCATATGCAAGGAAGATTTTAGAGAGACTGGAGACAAGAAGTCAAGCAAGACTGCGTGCTGTTGAGGGTCTGGGTCAGTTAGGTTTGTGGGAATGGTGAGAACAGTATAACTGAGAGTTGTTAAAAAAGGATCAAGAGGCTTTCACAATGTATTGAATCTGGAAACAAATGAGCAGGGGCTGTGGAAACTTAGGGGGTGTCACTGGGAGAAATGAGTGAGCTGTGTGGGAGAGCTTGTTTAAATGGGTAATTTCAGACAGTATTTGGATGTGGGTGTCATGAGTTCTGGAAGTAGTTGGGGTAGAGATATAAATTAAGAGCCATCTCCAGAGAGGTCACTAAGCTGATGAAAGAGGGTGGATGGAGATAAGAAAGGTCTGAGTACTAAATCTGGTGTCGGGGAGCAGTACATAAATGGGATATGGAGAGAGGAGAACTTTCCAGAACAGAAAAGTTGTCTGTGATCTTAGATATTGTAAAAGGAAAAAGTGTGAGGACTGTAAAAATGCCTTTGGATTTGGCCAAAACATGGATACTGATTTTGTGCTGTTTCCAGCGATCTTGGGTATGGAGGCACTGCAGAGGGCCAGGAAAAATTAGGCAGTGAGGAAAGGGAAAGACAGCACTTATGTTTCAATTGCTTGGAAGTGAAGGAAATGAGGTTATAGCTTAGTACTTAGCAGAATTAATAAATGAAGGCTACTCAGGTTAGAAGAGATCTGACCCTCCTAGAGGGCAGAATAAAGGAACTGGGAACCAGAAAGAGTTAGAAGGTGAATGAACCTGTGGAGACCCTTGTATTGCTACATCTAATTCACTGGAGCTGCCGGAGTGGGAAGGGTTGTTGGCCCCTAATGAAGAGGCTGGGAGGTCTTTTACTCATGAGATCATCTTCTCTCCCAGAGGAAGATAGGCACTTCCTCCCAGGGAAGTTGCAGCTGTGGTCTGTTGCTCCCAGATAGACTCACTTTGTTAGCAGGTATGCAAATGAATTTAGCTAATTCTCTGATCACTAGATCAAATATCTGTAGACTTAGAAATAGTTTTATGGCCTACGGCCAGGCGCAGTGGCTCACGCCTGTAATCCCAGCACTTTGGGAGGCCAAGGTGGGCGGATTGCCTGAGGTCAGGAGTTTGAAACCAGTCTGGCCAACATGGTGAAACCCCGTCTCTACTAAAAATACAAAAAAATTAGCTGGGCATGGTGGCATGCACCTGTAATCCCAGCTACTTGGGGAAGCTGAGGTGGGGGATTGCTTGAACCAGGAAAGTGGAGGTTGCAGTGAGCTGAGATAGTGCCACTCACTGCACTCCAGCCTGGGTGACAGAGCGAGACTCCATTTCAAAAAGAAAAAAAAAGAAATAGTTTTACTCTGACTCCCCATTGAACAATTTGTTTATTCTGCCTGTAGAGAAAAACATTGTCTAAGGTAGTATCAACCATGAGGCAGCATGTTGATGTCTGATATATTATTTTTATTATAAAAACATAGAACAGTTTTCATACATAATTCAGACATGGTCTTAGCCAGGAAAAATTAAATAACACAGCATAGCATGGATGAGGGAAAGTATGCACAGTCCATATCAGGGTTAGAAAACCCTGAAAGAGGTACCTGAGTATAGAGAACTCCAAGCTAATCCTCTTGGAAAAAGCCTCTTAGGCCTAACATGAGATCAGGTAGGCAATATAGAATAAAACCTTTCTCTTAGCCCCAAAGAGATTCCATCTGTGTAGAAGACTGGGTGAGAAGTACTTTTGCCTGTCTTCCTCCTGTCCTTCCTTTTTATTATAAGATACATTTATAGACCCTATAGGAGAAAAGATAAATTTCAGAGGCTGTTAAAAAAGGCTAGGCCTAAGTTACAATCCTCCTCCTCACAGCCCTGTTTCCTCAAGGGGCATCAGCACCAGTGCAGCTTTCTAGTTGTAAACAATGCCACCAGCATGAGTGATAGTGTCCCTGTAGGGTGTTCCCACTTCTCAAGGACCAAATACACCTTAGCAGAGGCCAAGGTTTCCTGAGAAAGTGAGTGGGGGCAGACAGAAAATGCACAGGTGCAAACATGGAACAGAATGGTAGTTGATGATTGGTCTGAGGTGCCTAGAAACCGAGTGAAATCTAGCTCTAGCCATGAATGAAGAAAACCTTTTCTTATTTTCTATTTGGAGCCTCTGACAAAAAAAACCTTGGGAGGCTCCTGACCAAGGGACCTGAGGGATTTTGGTGGTTTCTTTCACATAAGGCAATCGGATTGGCTTACATAGCTAAGCTAAGTAAAAATAACCCTTTTCACATAAATAAGCAGTTACAAAAATTAAAATGGTGGAATGTCTCAGAGAAAAGGAGAAAAATCCCAATACCCCAAATTGTGTATTCTTTAACAATAATTTAAATAATCGCTGAAGGGCAGCTCTCTGATTCCTTTCCCAAGTTCCTAGCAGATTGTTTATCAGAAGCTGGTTCCCTCCTAAAGCTATAACCCCTCTCTCTCAGCACTGCTTTGAATAGAGCCCATAAAGATATTAAAACATATCTGTGCTTTTGCATTTTCCATCAGGAATTGCCTTGGATTTTGGCAAGTGATTTTCCTAGTTGCTTCTAGTGGATTCTCTGAAGACAGGCTTGCCAGAAGGATTAGGTGGTATTCTAGCTAAGCACCAAGGTGCTTAGACCCTGATCCTACAGGTAGACAACCCTGACAGGTAGACATTCTTGACAGTGGACAAGGGTGTGGAATTTCACTATTGGTTATATATTTGATTTTCTTGTGTTTGGTGAGTTCACACAAGGCTTTGGAGAAATAGGAGAAGGCATTACTGCCTTTCTCTCTCTCTTGTTTTCTGGCACATGTACTTAATGGAAAAGGATATAACCTCAAGGCTATGGCAGATCCGAATTAGAGTGATAGGACAGGACTGAGGTGGGAAGGAATGAGTGCTCTGAACAGGCAAGTTTAAAACAAGTCCAGGTGGGGAAAAGGGAAAGGGAGGGGAAGTTCTGGCCACTCTTTCCCAAAGTCAGCTTTGCCAAATTTCAATGACAAGAAAGTTGGGTTTCCTACAGACTCCCCAATGTACCTTTTCATCTATTGGCACTGAGGGAGGGGCTGTGACCAGGCAGTCTGGAGGTGCCTATTAGGAAGGAAGAGTAGCAGGAAATTCTTTCTGTCTCCACCCCTCTACTGCTACAGGGGAAGGGAATCTCCTAGTGATGAGGGTTAGAGACTTGAAAGACATCAGCACTGCAGTGAGCAGGACAGGTTTCATTACTTCTTTTTTACTTCTGAATAAATTATTTCTGTGGCTGTTGGGGATGAGGAGGCTGAAGTTGGTTGCGTGGGTTGCTGGGCTTCAAAGTTCAGGGTAGAATAAGTAACTTCATTCATCTGAAAAGCACAAGTAATCATCAGTTAAGTCATTGACACGGGGCAGGGCCTCACCTTGCCTGGTGTGATTCAGCACCACAAGCTGTTACCATTTTGAAAGTTTAGCTCTGGAGAAGGGCTTTTGTTGTTACCCATTCTCTGCTTGCTGACCTCCTGATGAATGATCATTAGAAGAGAGAAATTATGGTATATATGCAATGGAATAGGATAATGCAGCAATGAGAACCAGTAAACCACAAATACATACAACAATATGGATGAGTCTCACAAAGCAATGTTGAAGAAGCCACATATAAGGATATGTTGTATTTCTCCTTTATGTAAGAACAAAACCAAGCAAAACTAATCTGGAGCATTAGAAGTCAGGATAGTGGTTACTCTTTGGAGGGAAGTGACTGGTAGAGTTTCTTTTTTTCTTTTTTTGAGACGGAGTCTCATTCTGTCGCCCAGGCTGGAGTGCAATGGCATGATCTCAGTTTGCTGCAAGCTCCACCTCCCAGGTTGAAGCGATTCTCTTGTCTCAGCCTCCCAAGTAGCTGGGATTATAGGCATCCACCACCATGTGCAGCTAATTTTTTTATATTTTTAGTAGAGACAAGGTTTCACCATGTTGGCCAGGCTGGTTTAGAACTCCTGACTTCAAGTGATCCACCTGCCTTGGCCTCGCAGACTGCTGGGATTACAGGTGTGAGCCACTGTGCCTGGCTGGAAGGGTTTCTTTTTAAGGGGAGGTCCTGTAGTATTTCATGATTTGGGTGCTGCTTACCCAGGTGTGTTCAACTTGTGAAAGTTCATACATTGTGAAAGTATAATTGTGATTTAGCATTTTTCAGTATTCAGTATGTGTGTTTGCTCTATAGAAAAGGTAAAATGAAAATGAAAAACTCTTTTTTGTGGTTTTTTTTGAGACGGAGTCTCTCTCTGTCGCCCGGGCTGGAGTGCAGTGGCGTGCTCTCAGCTCACTGCAAGCTCCACCTCCTGGGTTCACACCATTCTCCTGCCTCAGCCTCCCGAGTAGCTGGGACTACAGGTGCCCGCCATCACTCCTGGCTAATTTTTTGTATTTTTAGTAGAGACGGGGTTTCACCATGTTAGCCAGGATGGTTTGGATCTCCTGACCTTGTGATCTGCCTGCCTCGGCCTCCCAAAGTGCTGGAATTACAGGCGTGAGCCACCACGTCTGGCCATAAAATGGAAAATTCTATAAAATTATTATAAAAAACAGGATCTCAGATCTATTAAAATTGAAATTATCCTTTTGACAGTAAGAGCAGGATCATACTGAAGGTAGGGGAGTGAGAATGATTCAGTGGCCTTCTTTTTGTAGGCCATTGTGCTGGGTGCTCTATGTAGGTTATCTTGTTTAATCCCTTCAACTTCTCTTTGAATGAAGTAGGCAGAATGCCCATTTTACAGATGACAAAGCTGATGATCAAAGAGGTTAGGTTACTTGACAAGGGTCATAGAGCTACTAAGAGTTACATCTGGTATTCAGACACAGGATGAGAATAATTCCAAAATGCACATTCTTGCTGCAAAGTAGACTCATGGGAGTGATTACAAATATTTCTTTGTTGTTGCACTGAGAAACATTAACCCAAACTTGATGTTACATTGTGTCTTCAGGAATAACCAATTCTCTACAGAGTCATTTCCATGAGAAAATAAGCCCATGAAAACCGGATATGCTTACCTTGTTAGGTGGGTCATTGGAGTGGTCCTGAGCTGGAAAAGCAAAAGAAGAGTTAGCAATCCATGGAAATGCAAAGCTGACTTAAGGTGATTCTAGCTGAAGGGGGTGGCAGTTGGAGGGTGGGGAGATTAAGGATCAGTTAAGGAATTTGCTTCCCTCAGAGTGTATGGTCCAGACCCAGCACGCTAGTACCAGAGAGAGGGCAGGAGTAGAGCCACAGGAGGCCACAATCCACTTATGAAGAGTTCTACCAGTTCACAAGGCCTTGATTTTTACCCAGATGTATTTCTCACCAACATGCTCCAGTGGCAAGGAGGGGCAGCACCCACAGCACCCACAAGACAAGGAAAGTCTCACCAAGGGAGAGTGCCCACATCCGTAATAGAGGCAGGAGGTGGAAGGAGTAAGGCTGAGGAAATGGCTCCTGGAAACACGGGATCTTCCTCAGGCCTGCCTGGCCAAGGCAGAGTGAGCCTCTCTCCTCAGATGTGTCTCAGGGGACTCCTGTGGCTGGGAAGGGTGGGAAGACCTATGCCACTTAGGGTTGGGAAATAGAGATCCTTTCTGTGACAATTCACAAGGGAGGGAGTGGTTTGGGAATCCAGGATTCCCTGCCAGGGGAGGGCACATGGTGGAACATACCAGTTCTCCCTGGGTAAGTGGCTTTACTTACTGTGGTTGGAGACTGAGGGTTTGTGCTCTGTGAGATCACGCTGGTCGCTTGCCCTAAATAAATATCAGACACTGTGACTGCTGTTCCCAAGCACAGGATCTTTGTTCTTTGAGTTAGGAAGGACACTGTGAGCAGGTAATTCCTTGGAGTCCTTGATGTTCATACTGCCTTTCTTCTGAGGGCCTCATTCCTTAGTCTAACTACAGTCCCTTCTAGTGTTTAATCTTTTCCTGTTTGCTGGATGTTCACATTTCATTTCATTGTTTATCATCTGCTTCTGTGCCTACTTCTATCCTTAAAACCTTTCCCATTTTGTTTTCTGGGGTAGATACTTTTTTTTTTCCTTCTCTGTCTATTGTTCAAGAGGACTTTGGTTGTTTTTGCTTTCTTTTAGGTTCTCTTCCTATGCTATTTCTCCCTCCTCTTCCTGCTGTGGTCAATAGAACATGTGACTTGCTTTCTCCTGCTGCTTCTTCCATTTTTTCATTTGTTTTCCTTCTTAGACCTTGCTTTCCTTGACTAGGGGACAGAGAAACATACTTGAGTCTCTTCTTCTAGATTAGATGGGGATTGGAATAGCCTTGTCTAGGAGATAATGGGAGATAGGGAGCATGAAGACCAGGGAAGAGGAAACCTGTGGGAATTAGTGCCAAGAAGCAGGAGTTTAGTGGGAGGAGAATGAGATCCAGGCCCAGAGACAGGCAAAGAAATTCTTTCCCTCTCCCAAGCATGGCAGTCAGCCTTGGAGGAAACAGAACAAGAGGAAAGGCCATCATACCCGCCAATCTTCCCAAAATGCAGAAAACATGCCAGGGCTGCTACTATCAGAACAACCAGGGCCAGTACTCCAATCACAATGCCAGCAATGGCCCCAGCTGTGAGGCCATTTTCTTGTGCTGGATCATTATCTGTCATGGAAAGAAAAAAGGAGAAGAAATGAAGGTGAAATTATTTTACAGTGGGGGCTGGGAAACAACTCTCAGAATGAAGTAGTTTCTAATAGTTCCTTCAAGGAATACAGTTTCATTGTAGGAAGGTTGCTGGAAAGTGATTAGCTAACTATATCCTTGCAATTTTTATTTTCAATCACCACGTTTCTTTTTTTCTTTTCTTTTCTTTTCTTTCTTTCTTTTTTTTTTTTTTGAGATGGAGTCTTGCTCTGTCACCCTGGCTGGAGTGCAGCTGGAGATCTTGGCTCACTGTAACCTCTGCCTCCCGGGTTCAAGCGATTCTCCTGCCTCAGCCTTCCAAGTAGCTGGGACTACAGGCATGTGCCACCAAGCCTGGTTAATTTTTGTATTTTTTTTAGTAGAGATGGGGTTTCACCATCTTGGCCAGGCTAGTCTTGAACTCCGGACATTGTGATCCACCTGCCTCGGCCTCCCAAAGTGCTTGGATTTATAGGCGTGAGCCACCGCGCCCAGCCCCAATCACCATGTTTCTAGGTTGATGATCTCTCTTCTGTCAATTCCACCCTGGCCTTTCTACACTCAGACATTTTTAAGGCTTTGAAATGTGAGAAAGGCTGATTGCTATTTTGTATATGATTAGAACTTTCCACCTTTTTTGTGGTTGCATCTTTTTCTCAGTGTCTCAGTTGTTGACAGTCTGTGCATTCTGAATTCACCACCTCTTTTGCATAGAGAACTGGCTTCCCACTGGCTCCCAGCAGGGGTATGAAAGCAAGCCCAGTTCTGCGTGGACTGTTTTACTCTGAAGTGTGAATGGCTGGAGGACTCCCTGTCAGCCTTGCAGAAATGCTCTTAGAACTTCACTGCAGGCCAGGTGCCATGGCTCACACCTGTAATCCCAGCACTTTGGGAGGCTGAGGCGGGTGGATCACAAGGTCAGGAGTTCAAGACCAGCTTGGTCAAGATGGTGAAACCCCATCTCTACTAAAAATACAAAAATTCGCCAGGGGTGGTGGCAGGCGCCTGTAATCCCAGCTACTTAGGAAGCTGAGGCAGGAGAATCGCTTGAACCCGGGGGGTGAAGGTTGCAGTGAGCCGAGATCACCACTGCACTCAAGCCTGGGTGACAGAGTGAGACTCTGTCTCAAAAAAAAACAACAGAAAACAAACAAACAAAAAAACTGCACTGCAATCTAAAACTTCCTTCCTCTTTCTCTTCCACAGGAATCAGATCTGCATCATGGTCTGAGGTTCCTCTCACTCTCCCCTCACTTTCCCTCACAAGCATTTCCCCAGTAAATTATCTCGTATGTTTAATCTCATCTTCAGTGTATCTAGGTAGATGGAAACTAACATACCAGGCTTGAGACTTTGATTTAATTCCTTTTTTTCCCCTTTCCCATATTTGATCATAGCCATGTCCCGGTGGGTTTCTTGTATAATGCTTCTCCCCCTATATATATAAAATAAATACACAAATAATACCTTTTGCATCTATTTCTTCTTCTTCTTCTTCTTCTTCTTCTTTTTTTTTTTTTTTTTTTTTGAGGCAGGTTCTCACTCTATCACCTAGGCTGGAGTGCGGTGGCACAATCATGGCTCATTGTAGCCTTTTGGGATCAAGTGATCCTCCCACCTCAGTCTCCTCAATAGCTGGGACTACAAGCACATGCCACCACACCTGGCTAATTCTTTTTCTTTCTTTCTTTCTTTTTTTTTGAGACCGAGTTTCACTCTTGTTGCCCAGGCTAGAGTGCAATGGTGTGATCTCGGCTCACTGCAACCTCTGCCTCCCAGGTTCAAGCGATTCTTCTGCCTCAGCCTCCTGAGTAGCTGGGATTACAGGCACGTGCCACCACGCCCAGCTAATTTTTTATTTTTAGTAGAGATGGGGTTTCTCCATGCTGGTTAGGCTGGTCTTGAACTCCCGACCTCAGGTGACCCCCCTGCCTCGGCCTCCCAAAGTGTTGGAATTACAGGCGTGAGCCACCATGCCCACCCACCTGGCTAATTTAGAAAAATAATTTTTGTAGAGATAGGATTCCACTATATTGCCCAGGCTGGTCTTGGACTCTTGGGCTCAAGAGATCCTCCAGCCTTGGTCTTACAAGTGTTGGGATTACAGATGTGAGCCACTGTGTCCAGCCTATTTCTTCTTTATATCTGTTGCAACTATTTGGGGCTTAACCCTCACCAGTCAACTCAGGCTGGTGATTAATGCTATGTTAGCTACTTTTGTGGGGTACTTCCTGTGTGCCAGGCCCTGTGCTGCTAAATGCTTTATGTATATCTCATTTGATCCATAAAATGATGCTGTCAGGTAGACATTATTTCCATTTTAAATATGAAAAAATGGAAGCTTAGAGTGGTGAAAAGCTTACCTGAAGTCAGATGGCTAGTGAGAGGTGGATCTGAGATTTGACTCTAGGACTACCTGATTTCAAGGCTAATGATAATAGCAGTAGTAATAGCAGCTAACATTTATGAAACATTTCTTCTGTGCGTGGTGTTTTGCTGAAGGTTTATTATTACATTAAATCTTTAAAATCATACTAAGGGGCCAGGCGTGGTGGCTCACACCTCTAATCCCAGCACTTTGGGAAACTGAGATGGGAGGATTGCTTGAGCCCAGGAATTTGAGTCTAGCCTGGGTAACATGATGATATTCTGTCTCTCTGAAAACAAAAATAAAAATAAATTAGCCAGGTGTGATAGCATGTACTACTTAGGAGGCTAAGGTGGGAGAATTGCTTGAGCCCAGGAGGTTGAAGCTGCAGTGATCTGTGTTTGCACCACTGCACTCCAGTCTGGGTGACAGAGTGAGACCCTGTCTCAAAAACAAAACAAAAACCCAAAAGCCTTGCAATACTATAGAGCAGGTATTCTCAGTGCAATTTTCAGTTGAGGAATCCGAGGCTCAGAGTAGTTAAGAATCTTGTGCAAGAAAGAAATTTATAACTGTAGGCCAGGTACAGTGGTGCACGACTGTAATCCCAGCAATTTGGGAGGCTGAGGCAGGTGTATCACTTGAGCTCAGGAATTTGAGACCAGCTGGGCAAGATGGTGAAACCTTGTCTCTACAAAAAATTACACAAATTAGCTGGGGGTGGTGGTGTGTGTCTGTAGTTTCAGCTACCCAGGAGGCTGAGGCAGGAGGATTGCTTGAACCTGGGAGGTTAAGGCTGCGGTGAGCCATGATCAGCCTCGGTGACAGAGTGAAAACCTGTCTCAAACCAAAAAAAAAAAAAAAAAAAAAACAGGTTGTTCTTCAAAAAAGATCATTATAATTGACAACTTGTAACTAGATTGACTAAGAAAGAAAGAAGATTCATATTACTAAAGTCAGAAATGAAAGTGAAACATTACTACTAATTCTGCAGAAATAATAAGGATTATAAGAGTACTATGAGTAATTGAATGCCAACAGATTGGATTACCTGGATGAAATGAACAAATTCCTAGAAACACAAAACCTGCCATGATAGAATCATGAATAAATAGAAAATCCCAATAGACCTATAAGCAGTAATGAAAATGAGTCAATAAAAGCATTTGACAAAATTCAACATTCTTTCATGCTAAAAAACACTGAAACTAGGAATAGAAGGAAATTCTCAACATAATAAATGCTACACATGAAAACCCCTAGCTACCATCATAGTCAATGATGAAAGATTGAAAACTTTTCCTTTAAGATCAAGAACAAGACAAGGATGCCTGCTTTTGCCACTTCTATTCAATATAGTATTGGAACACCTAGACAGAACAATTAGCCAAGAAAAAAAAAGCATCTAGATTGGAAAGAAGTACAATTATACCTGTTTGCAGAATACACTAACTTATATATAGAAAACACTAGAGATCCCACAAAAAAACTATTAGAATAATAAATTCAGCAAAGTGGCAGTATACAAAATCAACAAACAAAAATCAGTTGTATTTTTGTATACTAACAATGAACAATTCAAAGGAAAATTAAGAAAAAAATTATGTTTATAAGAGCTTTAAAAATACTTAGAAATAAACTTAACCAAAGAGGTGAAAGATTTGTACCCTGAAAATACAAAACATTGCCAAAAGAAATTAAATAAGACATAAATGGAAAAGACACCCCATTTTCATGGATTAGAAGACTTAATATTGTTAAGATGACAGTACTACCCAAAGTGGTCTACAGATTCAGTGCAATCTCTATCAAAATTCCAGTAATATTTTTTGCAGAAATAGAAAAATTCATTCTAAAATTTATGTAGACTCTGAAGGGACCATGAATAGTCAAAGCAATCTTGAAAAAGAATAAAGTTGAAGGGCTCACACTTCCTGGTTTCAAAATTTTTTACAAAGTTACGGTAATCGTCACGTCCATAATCTTAGCACTTTGGGAGGTGGAGGCAGGTGTATTGCTTGAGCTCAGGAGTTTGAGACCAGCCTCGGCAACATGGTGAAACCCCATCTCTACAAAGAAAAGCAACAAAACTAAACAAAAAAACCCCAAACAACAGTAACACAACAAACAAACAAAACCCAAAAGCTACAGTAATCAAAACAGTATGGTACTGGCAAAAAGAAATAGAAACCAGTGGAATAAAATATAGAGCCCAGAAAGAAATGTTTGCATACATAGCCAAATGGTTTTTGACAAGGGTGCCAAGTTCATTCAATGGGGAAAGGATAGTCTTTTCAACAAATGGCATTGAAGAAACTGGATATCTCTGCAAAAGAATGAAATTGAACCTTTATGTAACACCACATGTAAAAATTAATTCAAAATGCATAAAAGACCCAAACGTAAGAGCTAAAACTATAAAGCTCTTGGAAGATAGAGTGAAAACTTTGGAACGTTGAATTTGGCAATGATTTCTTGGCTATGACACCAAAAGCATAGGCAACGAAAGAAGAAATAGAGAAATTGACCTTCATGAAAATTAAAAGCTTTTGTGCATCAAAGCACATTATCATGAAAGTGAGAAGACCTCTTATAGAATGGGAGAAAATATTTGAGAATCATGTATCTGATAAGAGATTAATATCCAAAATATATAAAGAACTACTGCAACTCAACAAAAAATCCCCAAACAACCTAATTAAAACATAGGCAAAGAACTTGAATAAACATTTCTCCAAAGATAAATGGCCAATAAGCACATGAAAAGATGCTAAATATTGCTAATCATTAGGGAAGTGCAAATCAAAACTCCAGTGATATACCACCTTACAACCATTAGGATGGCCCTTATAAAAAACAAAACAAAACAAAACCAAAAAACAACAAATGTTTTTGAGGATGTAGAGAAATTGGAACTCTAGTGAATTACTGGTGGGAATGTGAAATGGTATAGCCACTGTGGAAAATGGTATGATGGTTCTTCAAAATTAACCAGAATTACCATTTGATCCAGCAGTTCCACTTCTGAGTATCTATTCAAAAGAACTGAAAGCAGGGATTTGAACAGATGTTTGTATACCCATGTATGTAATAGCATTATTCATAATAGCCAAAAGATGGAAGCAACCTAACTATCCATAGATGGATGAATGGATAAGCAAAATGTGATATATCTATCTACACAGCGTAATAGTATTCAGTCTCCAAAAAGAATGAAATTCTGATACATTCTACAACATAGAAGAAACTTGAAGACATTATGCTAAATGAAGTAAGCCAGACACAAAAGGACAAATATTGCATGCTTCCATCTGTATGAGAGGTACTTAGAATAGTTAAATACAGGGTGGGCACAGTGGCTCATTCCTGTAATCCCAGCACTTTGGGAGGCGGAGGCTGAGACCAGGAGATTGAGACCAGCCTGGGCAACACAGTGAAACCCCATCTCTACAAAAAAATTTAAAAAATTAGCCAGGCATGGTGGTTCACACCTGTAGTCCCAGCTACTCTGGAGGCTGAAGTGGCAGGATTGCTTGAGCCCAGGGGATTGAGGCTGGAGTGAGCTTTGATCATACCACAGCACTCCAGCCTGGGTGACAGATCAAGACCCTGTCTCGAAACAACAAAATAAACAAAAAAACCCAACCAACCAAAAAAAAAAAAAAAAACAAAAACAAACAAAAAAAAAAAAACAAAAACAAAAAACAAAAAAACTAAAAACAAAAACCAAAAAACTAAGTATATTTGATTCAGAGCCTAAGCTCTTAACCACTTTGCAATTCTGTTTGCTATAATGGTCTCTTCATTGAGATTCTGCCTCCTGTGAGTTTTATCCATTTTGCACACCATTGGCAGAGTAATCCTCCAGGGACATATAGGAAGGGGTGAGGAGTCACTTACAGTTTACGATGAGCATGATGGGGTCGCTTCGGTTCTTACTGATTAGGTTGAAGACCTCACATGAATACTTCCCAGCATCCTCTCTCTTGACAGGGTTTATGCTGAGGGTGGCGTTGTCTTGGGACCGCTTCATCCTCTCCGAGGACGGGAGACTCTGGTCCTTGAAGAACCAACTGATGGAGATTCCAGTGTCATTTGTGGAGCAGGTCAGGTTCACAGAGTCCTTATCTTCTGTGACTGTGGTCTTGCTGGCTTTGATTTGAGGCTGTGCTACTGGACTTAGTTCTGTAGACAAACAGAGTATCTGAGATAACCTCCTGAGAACAGGGTTGGGGCCTGGGGCCTGGGGCTATGCTCCTTTCCCTGAGACCTTAGCCAGCTCTCAGGTCCCACAGTGAGCTGTGCAAAGGTGACCAACCAGGGGATAGCCCTGACCCTCTGCAGAAGGTCAAGTGTCTTTGTTCAGGTGATGATCCGTAAGGAGAGGGCTGCACTTCCCTTCTGACCCCAGATTGTCTCAGAGTGACCCTCTGGGTATCTCTGTATCCCCACTTGGAATCCTCTTCTCAGCGTGCAGACCGAGCAACATCATCAGGTAGAATGTTTTGCCCACTGACTCTTTTTTTTTTGAGACAGAGCCTTGCTCTGTCACCCAGGCTGGAGTGCAGTGGCATGATCTCGGCTCACTGCAAACTCCGCCTTTTGGGTTCACGCCATTCTCCTGCATCAGCCTCCCGAGTAGCTGGGACTACAGGCATCTGCCACCACACCCAGATAATTTTTCATGGTTTTAGTAGAGACCGGGTTTCACTGTGTCAGCCAGGATGGTCTTGATCTCCTGACCTTGTGATCCGCCCACCTCAGCCTCCCAAAGTGCTGGGGTTATAGGCATGAGCCACCGTGCCCGGCCTCCCACTGACTTTTGTGTGACCCTTTCCTGGAGCTTTCTGTGATCAGGCTTCCTTCCTGTGACTGTCACTTTACATAAAAAAGGGAAGGTAGTGTGTTTTTTCATTAAATAATTTTTTAGAGAATGAAGTTGGCCCATCCAGTCTTCACGACCTTAGTATCTGGAGAAGTTCCAATCTGAAGGATTTCTCACTGTAAAGAGGAGTTTTACTTCCTGGTCTGTGGATAGAATATCACAGTGAAGGAGATTCCTAGAGAGTAGGCACAGTGTTAACAAAAGGCTGATATTCTTACCTTCTCTACAAATACACACTGTTTGGCATTGCCCATTCTCTCCAATGCAGAGCCCCTGTGGCTGAATCTCTGGATTTCTCCAAGTGTGGGTCACTTGCTGTGTTCTGTGCTATCCCATGTGCTGTGCCCACAGCCTCATACAGCTGGTGACTTCAGAGCCAGGACAAGCTTAGGGAGGCAGCCTGACCCAGGAGAGGATCAGGTGTTGACTGCCTTTTTTTTTTTTTTTTTGAGACGGAGTCTTGCTCTGTTGCCCAGGCTGGAGTGCAGTGGCTGGATCTCAGCTCACTGCAAGCTCTGCCTCCTGGGTTCACACCATTCTCCTGCCTCAGCTTCCAGAGTAGCTGGGACTACAGGCGCCCGCCACCTCGCCCAGCTAGTTTTTTTTTGTATTTTTTAGTAGAGACGGGGTTTCACCCTGTTAGCCAGGATGGTCTCGATCTCCTGACCTCGTGATCCACCTGTCTCGGCCTCCCAAAGTGCTGGGATTACAGGCTTGAGCCACCGTGCCCGGC
>NC_045454.1:15217336-15295332 GCF_002776525.5 Piliocolobus tephrosceles | reverse complement strand
TTTTTTTTTTTTTTTGAGGCAGAGTCTCGTCGCCCAGGCTGGAGTGCAGTGGCCTGATCTCAGCTCACTGCAAGCTCCGCCTCCCGGATTTTTACACCATTCTCCTGCCTCAGCCTCCCGAGTAGCTGGGACTACAGGCGCCTGCCACCTCACCCGGCTAGTTTTTGTATTTTTAGTAGAGACGAGGTTTCACCATGTTAGCCAGGATGGTCTCGATCTCCTGACCTCGTGATCCGCCCGTCTCGGCCTCCCAAAGTGCTGGGATTACAGGCTTGAGCCACCGCGCCTGGCCAATTTTTTTTTTTTTATATTTTTAGTAGAGACAGAGTTTTGCCATGTTGGTCAGGCTGGTCTCGAACTCCTAATGTCAGGTGATCCTCCTACCTCAGCCTTCCGAAGTGCTGGGATTGCAGGCATGAGCCACCACACCCAGCCATTGACTGCCATTTTGATTTAGCTGGATTCACGACAGGCCACCTGGCCACCTTCCCCACACACCTGTGTCCTACCCCACATGGAGTCAGGGCAGAGCCAATCACCGGGCAAGCTGGGAGTAGAGCAGGGAGCAAAGTCTGAGCCGCTCATTGCTGATGAAGAGCATTTCCTTCTCTCATTTAGGGAAAGCTAATGTGAGCCTGTTTTAAAACCTCACATATTCCTTATATCTCATGGAGTAGGTAAAAGAAGGCCAAGAAGTTACAGAGAGGGACATGTCAGTGACAGAAGCAACTTGACCTTGAGGATCCTTTCTGCTTCCCCCTCTGTGAAGCCCCTCCTGCTACATGGGGCTTTCTGGGACTGAGAGAACCCCCTCCCCACATTCCAGGCTGGACCTAAGTTCAGCTGTGAGAAATCAGAAAAACAAAGGGAAGAGAGTTGGCAGAGATGAATTGAGAGGGTTCAGGGGAGAATTTGGACTTGTTTTGCCCGTTGGATACAGGCTGGAAAAGAAAATTTCTTCTCTGCTCCTATTTGAAAACCAGAGAGCTTGTACCCCAGAGCTTAGTGTCGATGCCCCAGGGATTACTTACCAGAGACTATGATTGTCTTGATTGTGGTCCTGTTGTGGCCAGTGACTGAGTTATTGGCGTGGCAGGTATAGGATCCACTATTATTCACAGTGATGCTGGGGATAAACAGCTCTTGTGCATTTTGCTGGAATGTTTCATTAATAAGCCAGGAATATTGTGCAGGTGGGTTAGAGGCCGCAGAGCAGGAGAGGTTGAGGTTTGCCCCTGGACGGTAATAGGTGTCTGAAGGGGAAATGGTGGGGGTGTCCGGGCCATCTGGAGCAAAGAAAATAAAGCCACTGGTGATGTCATCAGAGGGAAGGGGAAGCTCCTGGTCTGGAGAAGGGCCACAGTGTTCCTCTCTACCAAGTCACAACCCTGGAGTCCCAACCAAACCTCCGCTGTGTCCACTGAGTCTGGGTCTGAGACATTCACCTGTTTCTTCCATCACAGGCTGCAGACCCTGAGCCTCCCAGGACAGGAGCAGCCCCTCCCCTCCTATTCTTGGTCCAGGCTGGGACTGCCCAGGTTTGCTTGGGACAGGAAGTCATGGCCAGCCTGGGTGTCCAGAGTTAAGGGTCTGCGTCCTTAGACCTGAGAGGGACTGAGAGGCCCAGCCTCTGGGTGCGTGGATTTGGGCTGGCGGCCTGGGCCACAGAGGAACAGAAAATACTCACAGATGACATTCAAGGTGAGTGGGTCACTGCGGTTGGCACTCACTGGGTTCTGTGTTTCACACTCATAGGGTCCTGTGTCATTCCTTATGACACTGAGTAGAGTGAGGATCCTGTTGCCATTGGAGAGCTGCAGACTGGAACTGACTGTGAGGCTCTGATTGTTTACCCACCACAGATAGGTTGTGTCTTGAGTCTCAGGTTCACAGGTTAAGGTCACAGCATCCTTGTCCTCCACGGGGTTGGAGTTGTTGATGGTGATGTAGGGCTTGGGCAGCTCCGCTGTACAGATAACAGAGAGAAGATTGCCCTGTGTGGCACCTTTGATTCCTCCACAGGCATTTTTCTTTTCTCTCTTTTTTTTATGGAGATGGAGCCTCGCTCTGTTGCCTAGGCTGGAGTGCAGTGGCGTGATCTCAGCTCACCGCAACCTCCACCTCCTGGGTTCAAGTAATTCTCCTGCCTCAGCCTCCCAAGTAACTGGGATTACGGGCACATGCCACCATGCCCGATGGGCTTTCACCGTGTTGCCCAGGCTGGTCTCGAACTCCTGAGCTCTGGCAATCTGCCTGACTCGGCCTCCCAAAGTGCTGGGATTACAAGTGTGAACCACTGTGCCTGGCTGGGCATTTTTCTTTCTTTCTTTTTTTTTTGAGGCGGAGTCTCGCTTTGCTGCTGAGGCTGGGGTGCAGTGGCACGATCTCGGCTCACTGCAACCTCTTCTTCCCGGGTTCAAGTGATTCTCCTGCCTCAGCCTCCTGAGTAACTGGGTCTACAGGTGCATGCCACCATGCCCGGCTAATTTTTTGTATTTTTGGTAGAGACGGGGGTTTCACTGTTAGCCAGGATGGTCTCGATCTCCTGACCTCGTGATCTGCCCGCCTCGGCCTCCCAAAGTGCTGGGATTCTGGCCGGGCATTTTTCAGAGTTGGTATCTCCCCACCTCTGAGCCAACCTGAGTCTTTAAAAGCCCACGGCAAGTGTGAGTTTCACAAGATAGATGCACAATGATCTGAGGGCTCAGAGACCGTGAGGCCGCCTGCTTTGTGTGACAGAAGCACAGACTTTCTCAAGTGTGAACTGAGCAGCAGTGTTGGGTTGTGGACAGACCCAGGACTGGGAGTCATAGCCCCCGCCACTTCTGGTCTTTCCCAGACTGGCTGATGACTGCCTGGCCCACCTGTGGGTCCTCACCTGGAACGTGCAGGTGCTGGCTCCCTTCCAGCTTCACAGTCCTACTTTGCCCCACTAGGTGTGTTTTCTCTGCAGCTTCCCTGTCTAAGGACATCCTAGAGATGGGTAATGATGGGACTTCCCATTGTCCTTAAACCCTGAGGATACTGTGCAGCCTGGCCTGGGACTCTGCGTTTCAGCAGAAATAACACAGGGAACACCAGGGGCAAGCCTGAAGGTCAGCTTGGTTGTCAGGCAGTGGAACCACAAGGTGGGGCAGTTTTTCCCAGGTGTTTAATGATGACTGACTTGAGCCAGTGACTCCTAAAGATAGAGCAGAGTCCAAGGAATGATCTAGAAAAGAGTGAGGGTGACAGGCAGGAGCTGCCTGGATTTAACAGCATAACTATGTTCCTTGACTTTAGTTTTTAATGTCCCTTCTCCCCCTGAAAAGGGCAAGTGACAGCACTGTGGATCTTTTCTGAAATATGTGGGTTTTTTGCAAATGCAGAATAACTGACTAGTAGAATGGAAGGAGCATGAACTTGCTGAAAATCTGACCCTCATGGACCGTGTGTGTTTGGTAGATCTGGGATATAAATTTGAGAAGTTAGATTATTCCATTTGTGAAAATTGTTATTAATACTCTGGATCTAACACCAACTACTAAGAGGAATATTTCTCTAGAGAGCGTGATAAACTCTTAAACCAAGCTCTGAAGTCCGTTAGGATCATGTTATGATCAAAGAAAGATGCTGAAGTCAGTTTGAAATCAGTGACTCCCTGGGTAGAAGGGACTCCTGGGTCCTGTTAGGAAGACAGAACTTGTCAGAAAGGATATCTGAGGGTTCTCAATTGCATTAAGAGAGAAACGATGCCGTATGAGGAGAAGTGATGTATGTTATGTTAGTAAATTTAGAAAGAGTTCTATGTTACAAATTCCTGTGGAAATTCAGGTAAAAAGAAGAGGAACCCAAAACAGTCATGTGAAATACTTTCTTCATTTTCTCTCAACCTCAGGAAACACAACTAGAGTTTGACCAAATTCATCCAAATTGGGCAGAGTCTTAAGTGAGACACTAGTGGCTAATGCATCTCCCTGTCCGAGAGATCCCACCTTATGACAGTGGTGTCATCATGAAGACAGATATATGTGGAATGGGCAGCAAACCCATCAGACAGCACCTGCCTGGACAGCTCCACCTGGGGAAGGTCCCAGGAACCAGTAGAGGATGTGAGCCCACAGCAGGACAGGGATGGAGTTGGGAGTCAAATGGGTGAAATGAGCCCATGGGCTTTGGGGACTGCAGACTTGTCCTTCTGCCTCTGATCCCCTGGTGAGTCAGTGTAGAGAGTGCACGGAGGAGTCGCTCATCCCTGTCCTGTGGCCTGTTCCGGGACTCATGTTGGCCTCATTGAGGGAAAGAGCCCTGGATGGGAACACAGTGGAAGCTCGTTCTCCTGGTGAGCTGGGGACAGTGGCTTGTGATGGACCTGGCAGGGGCGGCTGCTCCGGGTTGATTTCTGTGCCTTTCCTACTGCCACCTCCTTTCCTACTGCCAGGAGGTGGGCCTGGCCACAGTGTGAGCAGGAAGGGAATAGGACAGTCAGCCTTGTAAGAGGGAGTGTCTGGAAAGGCCTAAGGGTGGAGGAAACTGTGCAGTTCAGCTGGGATAAAAGGAGAAGAAAATGAGGACATGGAGGAGCAGAGAGAGAGTCAGAGATGCCCATGATAGTGAGCAGTGGGGGCTACAGTGACCTCAGAGACCCCAGCAACCAGGAGCCTTTGGTGTCCCAGAACCAAGTCCAGGGAGCGCTGAAAACCTTCCCACAGCCGAGCAGCCCCAGAGAGTCACATGAAATGTGGTACTTGGGGTGGCTTTAGGGGCAGACAGTCAGGGGATGGAACATGGGTCTCAGTCCCTGGAAGGATGGGGAGCTGGCATGGCAAGAACCTCCCAGGATTCTGCAACCAGATCTAATCTCTAAAGAGGTTATGGATCATTCAATCATTCATTCATTCATAAGAGAACTACTGAGCGAGTGTGTGTTTCTTGTTGGGCCCTGGCTGGTACAAAGTGTGAGTGGGGAGAGAAAGCAAAGTCCTTTCCTTTATCCTCCTGTGGGAGTGACACCAACACATCAGGAAACACAGGATTTCAAGTCCAGGGAGCAGAGGTGTGGGTCTGAGGGGATAGGCCTGAACTTTTTTTTTCTTTTTTTGAGATAGAGTCTCGGCTGGGCACGGTGGCTGACACCTGTAATCCCAGCACTTTGGGAGGCTGAGGTGGGTGAATCACGAGGTCAGGAGATCCAGACCATCCTGGCTAACACAGTGAAACCCTGACTTTACTAATAAAATACAAAAATATTAGGCGGGCACGGTGGCCCGCGTCTGTAGTCCCAGCTACTCCGGAGGTTGAGGTAGGAGAATGGTGTGAACCTGCAGTGAGCTGAGGTTGCGCCACTACACTCCAGCCCGGGTGACAGAGCGAGACTCCGTCTCAAAAGAAAAAAAAAAAAAAAAAAAGAGATAGAGTCTTGCTCTGTCTCCCAGGCTGGAGCACAGTGGCACGATCTTGGCTCACTGCAACC
This sequence comes from Piliocolobus tephrosceles, assembly GCF_002776525.5. NCBI lineage: Eukaryota > Metazoa > Chordata > Mammalia > Primates > Cercopithecidae > Piliocolobus > Piliocolobus tephrosceles. Next base: position 15,289,880 of record NC_045454.1, on the reverse strand, counting down.
TCTGCCTCCTGGGTTCACGCGATTCTCGCACCTTAGCCTCCCAAGTAGCTGGGATTACACACCACCATGCCCGGCTAATATGTTTTTGTATTTTTAGTAGAGATGGGGTTTCACCATGTTGGCCAGGCTGGTCTTGAACTCCTGACCTCAAGTGATCTGCCCATCTTGGCATCCCAAAGTGCTGGGATTACAGGTGTGAGCCCCCACGGCTGGCCCAGGCCTGAACATTTCTGACACTGACTCTAATTGTTGAATAAGTTCCAGAATAAAACTTGGTTAATTCTCCATTTGATCTCACTCCCCAGACCAGGATCTCTCCTCTGGGCTGCAGATGCCTAAGAAGAAAGGAACTGAACCATCTCTGGTATTGGGGTCCACAGATGCCAAATAAGGCCCCTGGAGTAGAGGAAAAGTTGAGGCTGTGGTGGAAGACACATCTCCTGTAACTGATTTGCCAGTTATGGTCTGTGTGACCTTGATATAGTGACTGTATTTATTGCCATGTGGCTCAGTTTCCCCTCAGACCTCAGAAAAACAGTATAAATGGTTAAAGGTTTTGGCTTGTCTTGTGTCTGTGAATTAACGTTAAAATATTTGTAATTATTTGACCTCAGCTCGGCATAGGGGAGCTGCCCAAATAAACAATCTTTTTTTTTTTTTTTTTTTTTGAGACAGAGTCTCGATCTGTCACCCAGGCTAGGGTGCAGTGGTGTGATCTCAGCTCACTGCAACCTCCGCCTCCCAGGTTCAAGTGATTCTTCTGCCTCACCCTCCTGAGTAGCTGGGATTACAGGCACGCGCCACCACGCCCGGCTAATTTTTTTTGTATTTTTAGTAGAGATGGGGTTTCACTATGTTGGTCAGGCTGGTCTTGAACTCCTGACCTCATAGTCTGTCCGCCTCGGCCTCCCAAAGTGCTGGGATTACAGGCGTGAGCCACTGCGCCTGGCCACAGCATCTATTATTGTTGGATTCTGTGAGAGTGCCTCTCAGCCTGATCCCTGGTGGACAAGGAGCTTTCAGGAGCATCCTGTCTCCTCTGTTCCTCCTCCTGGGGATGCTGCACTTCCTATGGCATCTCCTAAGCCCCCAGGGCAGTTGGCTGATGGCCTGGGGAGCTTGTGCATCTGTCCTCTCCAGGCCAAGACTAAGGTGAAGGATGAGGCTCTGTCCTTGCCCAATTGAGGCTCTAATGCCTGAACCCTGGCTGGTTACCAGCTCCAGGAGCCACAGCCCTTGGATAACTCAAATTCTTGTTCCCAGTCAGCCCGGCCCAGGAGGCCACAATCTAGCACTAGCCCAGGCTTCTCAGGGTCACCAGGAGTCGAGAACCTTGGGATAGTGTTTTGGAGCAGAGGATTCCCAGGGCTGAGCTTATCTGTGAGGATCCCAGAAGGCCCCTCAGCTCAGACCCTGACTGAGTCCTACTGGGTCTTTCTTAGGGACATGTTCACCAGGAGGGTCCCAGGGGGCTCCCCTCGATAAGTTACTCACATCAGACTGTCCTTCCTCTGAAGCAAGTGTCTGCAGAATCAGGACTCCTGAGTAAGAAATTTGATATTTTGGTGTCTATCCCTTAGTGTGTGTCCTGCACTAAATGCTCAAACCTTAACGTGGGGTGTAATGCAGAGGGGGATGCAGGCACAAACCAGGCCTGACAATCCCGTGTATGTGAAGTAGAACTAACCCCCTATCACCCAGAGGTCATGGGGAATCACTCACGATATACCCGGAACTGGCCAGTTGCTTCTTCATTCACAAAATCTTCCTTTATGACTTGTATGGTGTAGGATCCTGTGTCATTCTGGGTGACGTTCTGGATCAGCAGGGATACATTGGAGTATACTGTCTCTCGACCGCTGTGTGCGGGCCCTGGGGTAGTTCGTTGAGTTTCCATTACATATGCTACAATTAGACGTTTGGCATCTACTCTTTCCCCTTTGTACCAGCTGAAGCCTAAAGTATTCTGGGGCAGATTGTGGGCAAGTAGAAGAACCTCCTTCCCCTCTGTGACATTGAACGGCCTGGATTCAATAGTGAGCTGGGCAGTGGTGGGCGGGTTCCAGAAGGTTAGAAGTGAGGCTAGGAGAGAGGAGAGAGCATCGGTCAATATTGGGATCTATGCATTAGGGTGGAAAAACGGGGCCCTGGGTCCTGAGCAGGTCTCTTCACCCCTCCACTTTGGAGTGTGTGTGTCCTACTGGGTCAAGGACAGCAGTGTGACTCCCATTCCCTTAGTGCCTCTGACCTTGTCATTTCCCTGGAATGCTCTTCCCCAGGGATCTGCATGGCTCCCTCCCCACTGCCCTCAGATCCTGCTTACATCAGGGTGTTCTTGGGAGATCCTTTCCCTGACATCTCCCCTAGAGACCCTGGGTCTTCTCTTTCTGACCTTTTTGTGCTCTGTTCCCTCCAGGGCTCTTGTCTACCCCTGGCCTCACATTCTAGATCTCTTTGCGTGTCTGTCTTCCCCACTCATGAGAGCGTGAGCTCTGTGACGGCAGGGATTTCTGTGATGTTGGCTGCACCCCAGTGCCTGGGACAGGCTGCAGACTCCTGTGGATGAGCTCCTGAGCATTCCCAGGGCCTTTCACGTCCTGGGGTTTATTTGCCAATATCTGAGGTTGGTGGCTCAGGGCTCTGTTTAATGCCCCTTTTAAAATGTTTTCCTTAATTGTCACGCTGACTTAAATTGTGATTATTGTCATTAGTTTTTGAAATTTATTGTTCATTGATGATTCACTTGGAAAAGGTAAAAAATGGGAGATCGTTTCTTCACTAACAGTTTCAGATCACTGAGACTTTCCTTTTATGATCTCTATCCCTCTTTCATGGCCTCTCTTCTATTTGGCTCCAAGAGAAGCCCTCTCTCCCCTCATAGAGCCCCATCCTCCCCAGAGGACCCTAGCCATTCTCTGTGCACCCTCCTTCCGCCCCTTCCCAGGGAGTCCTCCCCTCACCTGTGAGCAGAAGCCCCTGCCAGGGGACACGCACTCTGTGAAGTGGGGTTGAGAGGTGCCCCATGGTGTCTGCTACTGGCCCTGTCTTCATCTGTGGAGGAGAGCTTGGGCTCCAGGAACGCTTCGTGCAGGGCTGCTGTGACTGTCAGCTCTGCTGTTTTCTACCCTCTCTGCTGAGCCTCCTCCCTGGGGCCCGGACCTTTGTCTGATGATGTGTGCTGGGGCGGGGTTTGCCCAGGAGGCTCTGTTTCTTCTCCTCTCGTTCCTGCCCCTTTGTCCTTACTTTCTCTTTCCTTTCTGTCTACATTTTGGTTTCCCAGACCACACTTTGAGAATCAAGGCTGACGGGACCTCTGTCTTCATCAAGGGAGGAGGATCCCCCCTCTCCAGCACTGACCTCTATTGTGTCCTGGCTATGGGTCTGTCAGTAGCACACAGAAAACCCTGGCATATCCAAATGTGGTAATTATTTTCTTTGCGACACAGTGAACTTCCAGGTCTCCCCATGCTCTCCAGTGCTCTGGGAAGGTAGGAAGACACCCAGCAGGAAGGTGACAGAGGTGGCTCTGGGGGATGGAAAGGGGCTCACTGGGGTATGACTGGGGAGGGACCAGCCTTCTGTCTCTAGTGTCACCAGCCTGGCCTCTGACCCAGGGACAGAGACCCAGGCCCAGGGGTCTCAGGTGGAGCTGCAGCTCCTGGATATGGAGGGGAAGGTGTCCTGTGGGTCCTGCGAAGAGAGGACTGTGATGACTCTGGGTGGCTCTGGGCTCTACTGTCCTTGGGGAAGGCTTCAAGGGGACCCTCCCTCTCCGTGTCTGTTGGCTGAGCTGAGGCTCAGGGTCTGTCCATGTTCTCCCTGACCATCCTGGGTAGTCTCTGTCCTCTGCGAGGCTGGTTGTCTTGTGGTCACCGCACCTTCCCCACGGGTGGTACTAGGAGGGAATGGGGAGATGCACAGGGACCCCTCACAGAACAGGGTCCTCAGAGGACCCAGGAAGGGACAGAACAGGTACATGGGAGGGCCAGGAAGGGTGTTTTGGAGCAAGGGATGGAAAGTGGGCTCTACCTTCACCTCCTTAGCAAAGCCTGGCTCATGACCAGGGGAATCTGTTTCCTGAGTTTTGTCTGTGTGCAATGTCTCCCCCTGGAGGGCAAGATGAGACCTGCAGCCTTGTCAAGGGCCACCCCAGGGAGGCTGACCAGGGTCCACATGATGTGAGCTGGCCCTGACCTGTGGGCAGACGTGGGCTCTGACCTCCAGGCTTCAAGGTCAACTCACCCCAGGTCCTGTTCATTCAGGGTCCCCAGGCTGCCCAGGTCCATGCAGTGCAGGATGAGCCCAGGGAGAGGATATGAGTTGTCCAGAGGACTTCTGTCAAGATTCGAGAGAACTGTCCACCAGGGGAATGGGCTGCCTCAGAAGGAGCCATCTGTCCCCGAGGTTTGAAAAACAAAAACAAAAACAAAACAAAACCAAACAAAAAAACAAAGGCCTAGTGAGGTGTCTCTGGGGGCTTGAGAATGAAATCTTGTCACGTGTGGCAACATGAATGGAACTGGGCTAGGAACAGAAAGTTAAACACCACATGTTCTTACTAATATATGGAACCTAAAACCAGTTGATCTCATGGAAGGAAAAGGTAGAACAGAGGATACCAGAGGCTGGGAAGGGTAGAGGAAGGGAGGGACAGGGAAAGATGTATTAAAGGATATAAAATTACAGCTAGATAGGCCGGGCACAGTGCCTCATGCCTGTAATCCCAGAACTTTGGGAGGCCGAGGCAGGTGGATCATGAGGTCAAGAGATAGAGACCATCCTGGCCAACATGGTGAAACCCCGTTTGTACTAAAAATACAAAAAATTAGCCAGGCGTGGTCGCAGGCGCCTGTAATCCCAGCTACTTGGGAGGCTGAGGCAGGAGAATCATTTGAACCTGGGAGGCAGAGGTTGCAGTGAGCCGAGATTGCGCTGTTGCATTCCAGCCTGGCGACAGAGTGAGACTTTGTCTTAAAAAAAAAAGAAAAAAAACACAGCTAGATAGGAGGAGGAATAAGTTCTAATGTTCTATACCACTGTAGGATGACTACAGTGTTTTTTTTTTTTTTTTTGAGACAGGATCTGGAGTACACTGCAGCTTCAACCCCCTGCAATCAAGTGATACTCCTGCCTCAGTCTCCCATGTAGCTGGAACTATAGGTGCACGCCACCACGCCTGGCTAATGTTTTGTTTTATTTTTCAATTTTTTTTTTTTTTTTTTTTTTTAAATAAAGAGACAGGATCTCACTATGTTGCCAAGGCTGGCCTTGAACTCCTGAGCTCAAGTGATCCTCCCACCTAGGCCTCCCAAAGTGCTAGGATTACAGGCATGAGCCACCATGCCCAGCCAAGTGTTTTGATTTTTTTGTAGAGACTGATCTCATTATGTTGGTCAGGCTGGTCTCGAACTCCTGGGCTCACGCAGTCCTCCCGTCTTGGCCTTCCAAAGTGCTGAGATTATAGGTGTGACCCACCGCAACCGGCCTGACTATAGTTAACAATAATATATAGTTCCAAGTAGCTAGAAAGAGGATATTGAATGTTCCCAACACAAAGAAATGTTAAATGTTTGAGATGATGAATATGCTAATCACCCTGACCTGATCGCTATACCTTATATGTATCACTTCGCTATGGACCCATAAATATGTATAATGATTAGGTGTCAATTAAAATAACAATTAAAAAAGTCATTTAGAGCTAAATCATGATGTGAAATGTTGTTTTCTTACCTCTCATCTCATGACAAACAACACTTGGCAATGGCAAAATATCCTCAGGAGCTGCGGCTGTGTGCTTTAGCGCACAGACCAGTTTGTTTGTGAGAATGTGTCACCTAATGCGAGTGAACCTACATGAGATCATCACCCTTCCTGGGGGACCTCAGAGAAGGTCTGAGAACCGCTAGCTCAGTTGTGTGGAGGAGGTTGCAGGCGAGTCACTTGCTGGAAGGAAGGCCTGTGGGCCAGCTTGAGGAGGAATCCATTTGTGGAGGCCACTGGATGGGGCTACCTGGGCCTGGGTGAAGAGGGCCTGAGGGCACAGGACAGGGGGAGAGAGAAGGTGGTGTGCATCCTCATGCCGGCAGGTGCTTCAAATGTCTCTTCATTCGTTCATGGCAGGCAACTCACACTTTAACAAAGCAACTCAGCAAATAACATGAGGATATTGGCTGGGTGCGGTGGCTCATGTCTGTAATCCCAGCGCTTTGGGAGGCCGAAGCAGGTGGATCACCTGAGGTTAGGAGTTCAAGACCAGCCTGGCCAACATGGTGAAACCTCGTCTCTACTAAAAATACAAAAATTAGCTGGGCATGGCGGCAGGCACCTGTAATCTCGCAGCTACTCTGGAGGCTGAGGCAGGAGAATCGCTTGAACCCAGGAGGCGGAGGTTGCAGTGAGCCAAGATTGCACCATTGCATTCCAGCCTGCGTGACCAGAGCAAAACTCAGTCTAAAAAAAAAAAAAAAAAAGATTTTTTTCTACTTAGTTCAAGTTCCTAAAAAGGTCTCCAGATTGTCAGATTCCCCTGGAAGCGGGTCAGGGAATGGTCCCCAGTAAGAACTATTGAAATACATTAACAAAAATAAAGACAGATAGAATAGCTAAAACAATCTTGAAAAAGAAAATTGGAGGACTCACCTTTCTCTTTCTTTCTCTGTCTTTTTTTTTTGAGACTGGAGTACAATGGCACGATCTCGGGTCACCTCAACCTCCGCCTCCTGGGTTCAAGTGATTCTCCTGCTTCAGCCCCCCGAGTAGCTGGAATTATAGGCATGCGCCACCACACCCAGCTAAGTTTTTGTATTTTTAGTAGAGACGGGGTTTCTTCATGTTGGTCAGGCTGATCTTGAACTCCCAACCTCAGGTGATCCACCTGCCTCAGCCTCCCAAAATTCTGGGATTCAGGCGTGAGCCACCGTGCCCGGCCAGGACTCACATTTCCTTATCTGAAAACTTACTATGTGGTGGGTACAGTGTGCCTTGCTCCAGTGACGAATGCACTGAAGGCCTTGACTTTACCACAGTGCAATATATCAGAATAGCAAAATATGAATATGCACATATTTTTAAAAAAGAAAATTTACTACAAAGTTACTGTAATCTGAAGAATGTGGAACTGGCATAAAGATACACTTATACCAGTGGATTAGACTTGAGAGTCTGGATGTAAACCCTCACATTTACAGTCACTTGATCTTTGACAAGGGTGCTATGGTTTTTTAGGTGTCAATTTGCCTGGATTAAGAGACACTCTCATAGCTGGTAAAGCCTTGTATCTGGGTATGACTGTCAGGGTGTTTCCTGGAGAGACTGGCATTGGAGTCAGTGAACTCAGTAAGGAAGACCTGCCCTCACTCACTGTGGGTGGGCACCATCCACTTGGTTGAGGGCCTGGATAGAGCACAAAGGCAGAGGGATGGTGAATTCTCTGTCTCTCCTGGAGCTGGGACGCCCTTTTCCTTTTGCCCTTGGGCATTAGAACTCCAGATTCTTTGGCCTTCGGCCACAGACAGAGTACACCATGGCTTCTTTGGTCAGAACTGAACCATGCTGCCAGCTTTCCTGGTTTTCCAGCATGCAACTGGCTAATCATGGGACTTCTCAGCCTCCGTATTCACACGAGGCAATTCCTCTGACAAATTCCCCTTGTATATCTACATCTATTTCTATGTCTACAATTGTATCTCTATCCTGTTGTCTCTCTCTGAGGACCTCAATTAATATAGGTGCCAAGTTAATTGAATAGGGGAAGAAGAATCTTTTCAAATAATGGTGCTGGGACAATTGGATAACCACCTGCAAAGAAATGAAATTTTGGAGCTCTATTTCTCACCATATTCAAAAATTAACTCAAAACAGATTAATGAGTTAAGTATAAGAGCTAAAACCATAAGAAACTCTTAGAAGAAAACACAAGGATAAATCTTTATGACCTCAGATGTGGCAATGGACTTTTTAGATATGACACAAAAACATGAACAACAAAAGGAAAAATAAACTGGACTTTATCAAGATGAAAACCATTTGTACATCAAAGGACATTATCAAGAAGGTGAAAAGATCACCCACTAAATGGGAGAAAAAATTTGCAGACCATTATATGAATAAAGTTTTATGTCCAGAAAATATAAAGAACTGCTACAACTCAGCAATAACAAAACCCCAAAAACCTGATTACAAATGGGCAAAGGACTCCGATGGACATTTCTCTAAATGATACACAAATAGTCAATAAGCACATGAAAAGATACTTAGCATCAATAGTCACTAGTGAAATGCAAATCAAAACCACAGTAAGACCCCACACCGCACATAAAACAATTGCTACAATTCATTTAAAATGTTAAATAAGATATGTTGGCATTATGTGGAGAAGCTGGAATGCTCATACATTGCTGGCAGGATTATAAGATGGCACAGTCACTGTGGGAAACGGTTTGGCTGTTCCTCAAAAAGCTAAACATAGAATTATCATATGAAATAGCAATTTAATTGTTAGGTATATGTCCAAAGAATTGAAAACGGACTCAAACAGATACTTGCATGCGAATATTCATTGCAGCATTATTCACAATAGGTAAAATGTAGAAACAACCCAAGTGTCCATCAACACATGAATGGATAAACAAATACGGTGATACATACAAGAGAATGTCAATCAGCCTTAAAATGGAGTGAAGCTCTGACCATATGCTGCAACATAGATGGACCTTGGAAACATTATGCTAAGTGAAATAAGCCAGAAACAAAGTGACATATGTATATGATGCCATTTATATGAAAAATCAAGAATAGGTAAATTCAGAGACAGAAAGTAGATTAGAGATTATCAAGATCTGGGGGCAGGGAGCAATGGGGAATTATTTTTTTTAATTTTTAATTTTTGTGGGTATATAATAGGTATATATATTTATGGGATACATGAAACATTTTAGTACAGGTATGCACTGTATAATAATCACATCATCGAAAATTGAGTATCCATCCCCTCAAGCATTTATCCTTTGTGTTACAAACCATCCAATTATATTCTTTTTTTTTTTTTTTTTTTTGAGACGGAGTCTTGCTCTGTCGCCCGGGCTGGAGTGCAGTGGCCGGATCTCAGCTCACTGCAAGCTCCGCCTCTCGGGTTTACGCCATTCTCCTGCCTCAGCCTCCTAAGTAGCTGGGACTACAGGCGCCCGCCACCTCGCCCGGCTAGTTTTTTGTATTTTTAGTAGAGACGGGGTTTCACTGTGTTAGCCAGGATGGTCTCGATCTCCTGACCTCGTGATCCGCCCGTCTCGGCCTCCCAAAGTGCTGGGATTACAGGCTTGAGCCACCGCGCCCGGCCTTATATTCTTTTAGTTACTTTAAAATGTGCAATTAAATTATTGTTGACTATAATCCCCTTGTGCTATTGAATAGTAGGTCTTATTCATTCTTTCTATATATATTTTTTATAACATTAACCATCCCCACCTCTCCCTATCCTGCCGCTGCCCTTCCTAGTTTCTGGAAACCATCCTTCTCTTCTTTATCTCCATGAGTTCAATTGTTTTGATTTTTAGATCCCACAAATAAGTGAGAACATGTGATGTTTGTCTTCCTGTGCCTGGTTTATTTCACTTAACATGATGACCCTTAGTTCCATCCATATTGTTGCAAATGACAGAATCTCATTCTTTTTTTTATTATGACTGAATAATACTCTATTGTGTATAGGTACCACCTTTTCTTCATTCATTCATCTGCTGATGGACACTTAGGTTACTTCCAAATCTTGGCTGTTGTGAACAGCTCTGCAACAAACGTGGGAGTGCAGATATCTCTTTGATATACTGATTTTCTTTTGGGTATATACCCAGCAGTAGGATTGCTGGATTGTATGGTAGTTCTATTTTTAGTTTTTTGAGGAATCTCCAAACTGTTCTTCATAGTGGTTGTACTAATTTACATTCCCACCAACAGTGTACAAGAGTTCCCTTTACTCTATATCCTTGCTAGCATTTGTTATTGCCTGTCTTTTGAATAAAAACCATTTTAACTGGGGCAAGATAATATCTCATTGTAGTTTTGATTTGTGTTTCTCTGATGATCAGTGATGTTGAGCACCTTTTCATATGCCTGTCTGTTATTCATATGTCTTCTTTTGAGAAAGTCTATTCAGATATTTTGCCCTTCTTTTAATTGGATTATTAGATTTTTTTCCATAGAGTTGTTTGTGCTCCTTATATATTCTGGTTATTAGCATTTCTAGTTCTTTAAGATGCATCATTAGGTTTTAGGTTATTTATTTGAAGTTCTTCTCTTTCTTTTTTGGATATAGGCACTTAGAGCTATAAATTTCCCCCTTGGTACTGCTTTCATTGTATCCCACAGGTTTTGTATGTTGTGTTTTCATTATCATTTGTTTTGAGAAATTTTCCAATTTTCTTCTTAATTTCTTTGTTGACCCACTGGCCATTTAGGAGCATATTGTTTAACTTCCTTTTTTTTTTTTTTTTTTTTTTTTGAGACGGAGTCTCGCTCTGTCGCCCAGGCTGGAGTGCAGTGGCGTGATCTCAGCTCACTGCAAGCTCCGCCTCCCGCCATTCTCCTGCCTCAGCCTCCCGAGTAGCTGGGACTACAGGCGCCCGCCACCTCGCCTGGCTAGTTTTTGTGTATTTTTTAGTAAAGACGGGGTTTCACCCTGTTAGCCAGGATGGTCTCGATCTCCTGACCTCGTGATCCGCCCGTCTCGGCCTCCCAAAGTGCTGGGATTACAGGCTTGAGCCACCGCGCCCGGCCTTATTGTTTAATTTCCATGTGTTTGTATAGTTTCCAAAATACCTCTTGTTATTGATTTATAGTTTTATTCCATTGTAGTCAGGGAAGATGCTTGATATTATTTCAATTTTTTGAATGTTTTAAGACTTGTTTTGTGACCTAATATATAGCCTATTTTTGAGAATGATCCATGTACTGAGGAGAAGAATGTGTATTTTGCAGCCATTGGATGCAGTGTTCTGTAAATATCTATTAGGTCCATTTGTTGTATAGTTCAGATTAAGTCTGATGTTTCTTTGTTGATTTTCTGTCTGGGAGATCTGTCTAATGCTGAAAGTGGGGTGTTGAAGTCTCCAGCTATTATGGTATTGGGGTCTACCTCTCTAATATTTGATTTATATATTTGGGTACTGCAGTTTTGGGTGCATATATGTTTATAATTGTTATATCCTCTTGCTGAATTAACCCTTTTATCATTGTACAATGACCTCCTTTGTCCCTTCTAACAGTTTTTGTCTTAAAATCTATTTTGTCTGATATAAGTATAGCTACTCCTACTCTTTTTTTGGTTTCTGTTGGCATGGAATATCTTTTTCCAACCCTTTGATTTCAGTCTATATGTATCTTTAAGGGTGAACTGTGTTTCTTGTAGACAACAGATCATTGTGTCTTATTTTTCAGCCATTCAGCCACTCTATGTCTTTTTTTGGAGAATTTAGTCCATTTACATTCAATGTTATTATTGATGAGTAGGGACTTACTCCTGCCATTTTGTTATTTGTTTTTCTGTTTTTATTTATTGCAGTCTTCTCTTTCCTCTTTCCTTCCTTCCTGTCTTCCTTTTAGTGAAGGTGATTTTCTCTGGTGGTATGCTTTAATTTCTAGCTTTTTATTTTTTGTGTGTCTGTTGTATGGTTTTTGATTTGTGGTTACTATGAGGCTTGCATATACTATCTTAAAACCATTATTTTAGATTGACAACAACTTAACAGTGATTGCATAAACAAACATGCAAAAAGAAAACTAATAAAGACTCTACACTTCAACTTTGTCACCCCACTTTTTAATGTTTTGTTGTTTCTCTTTGTGTCTTATTGTACTGTGTCTTGAAAAGTTAATGTAGTTGTGATTTTTGATTGGTTCATCATTTAGTCTTTCTGCATAAGAGAAGTTTATACACCACAATTACAGTGTTATACTATTCTGTGTGCTTAACTATTACCAGTGCGTTTTGTACCTTTTGGTGATTTCTTCTTCATCATTAACATCCTTTTCTTTCAGATTAAAGAACTCCCTTTAGCAATTCTCATAGGACAGGTCTGGTGTTGATGAAATCCCTCAGCTTTTGTTTGTCTGGGAAGGTCTTTATTTCTCCTTCATGTTTGAAGGATATTTTTGCCTGCTATACTATTCTAGGGTAAAAGGTTTTTCCCTTCAGCACTTTAAATATGCCATACACTCTCTCCTGGCCTGTAAGGTTTCCACTGAAAAGTCTGCTGCCAGATGTATTGGAGCTCCATTGTATGTTGTTTCTTTTCTCTTGCTGCTTTTAGAATCCTTTGATCTTAGGGAGTTTGATTATTAAATGCCTTGAGGTAGTCTTCTTTGTGTTAAATCTGCTTGGTGTTCTATAACCTTCTTGTATTTGAATGTTGATATCTTTCTCTAGGGTTGGGAAGTTCTCTTATATTATTCCTTTGAATAAACTTTATGTGCCTATCTTTTTCTCCATCTCCTCTTTAAGGTCAATACCTTTTTTTTTTTTTTTTCTGGAGACAGAGTCTTGCTCTGTCACCCAGGTTGGAGTGCAGTGGCACAATCTTGGCTGACTGCAAGCTCTGCCTCCTGGGTTCACACCATTCTCCTGCCTTAGCCTCCTGAGTAGCTGGGACTACAGGCTCCCGCCATACGCCTGGCTAATTCTTTTGTATTTTTAGTAGAGACGGGGTTTCACCATGTTAGCCAGGATGGTCTCGATCTCCTGACCTTGTGATCCGCCTGCCTTGGCCTCCCAAAGTGCTGGGATTACAGGTGTGAGCCACTGCATCTGGCCTAAGGCCAATAACTCTTAGATTTGCCCTTTTGAGCCTGTTTTCTAGATCTTATAGATATGCTTCATTTTTTTAATCTCCTCTGTGTTTTCAAATAGCCTGTCTTCAAGCTCATGAATTCTTTCTTCTGCTTGATCAATTCTGCTATTAAGAGACTCTTGCATTCTTCAACATGTCAGTTGCATTTTTTCAACTCTAGAATTTCTGCTTGAGTCTTTTTAATTATTTTAATCTCTTTGTTAACATTTTAATTTTATTTTATAGAGACAGGGTCTCACTCTATTGCCCGGGCTGGTCTCAAACTCCTGAGTTGAAGTGATCCTCTGGCCTCTGTCTCCCAAAGTGTTAGGATTACAGGCACGAGCCACTCTGCCCAGCCTGTTTGTTAAATTTATCTGATAGGATTCTGAATTTCTTCTCTGTGTTGTCTTGAATTTCTTAGAGTTTCCTCAAAACAATTATTTTGAATTCTCTGTCTGAAAGGTCACAAATTTCTGTTGCTCCAGGATTGGTTTCTGGTGTCTTATTTAGCTTGTTTAGTGAGGTCATGTTTTCATGGATGGTGTTGATGCTTATAGGTGTTTGTTGGTGTCTGGTCACTGAAAAGTTAGGTATTTATTGTAGTCTTCATGTCGTAGTCTGGGCTTGTTTATGCCTGTCATTCTTGGGAAAGCTTTCCAGGTATTTGAAGGCACTTGGGTCCCAAGCCCAAGAATGCTGTGGTTTTTGCAGACTTAAATAGGTACTGCCTTGGTGATCTTGGATAAGATCTGAAAGAATTCTCTGGATTACCAGGTAGAGACTCTTGTTCTTTTCCCTTAATTTGTCTCAAACAAATGGAATCTTTCTGTTTGTGCAGAGCCAGCTGGAACTGGGAGTGTGGTGATGCCAGTGTGGCCACCACCACTGGCACTGTGCTGGGCCAGACCTAAGCACTGCACTGGGTCTTGCCCAAGGCCCTTCCCTTCAGGGTGGTGAGTTCTCCCAAGCCTCAGATGTGTCTAGAAATGCTGTCTGGGAGCCAGGGATTGGAGTCAAAAACTGTGGCTGATTAGCCAGGCATTGTTGTGGGTGCCTGTAATCCCAGCTACTCGGGAAGCTGAGGTAGGAGAATCACTTGAAACCGGAAGGCAGAGGTTGCAGTGATCAGAGATCATGCCATTGCACTCCAGCCTGGGCGGCAAGAATGAGATTCCATCGCAACAAACAAACAAACAAACAAACAAACCAACAACTGTGGCTAAGCTGGCACTCAAACAATGCAAAGTCCTTCCTGCTCTTCCTTCCCCTTTTTCCACCACCACCACTGTTCCACAGGGGATTCCACCCATCCTCTGCTGATGTTCACTTAAAGCCCAGGGGCTCTTCCATCAGCTTGTGGTGAATGCTGCCAGACCTGGGACTCACTCTTCAGGGCAGTGGGCTCCACTCTGGCCCAGGGAAGGTCCAGAAATGCTCTCCAAGAACATAGGCCTGGACTTGGGGACCCCAAGAGACTGCTTGTTACTCTACCCCACTGTGGCTGAGCTGGTACCTGAGGCACAAGACAAAGTCCCCTTTACTTTTTCCTCTATTTTTCTCAAGTAGGAGTCTCTCCCCATGGCTACCACAGCTGGGAATGCACTGGGTTACCCCTGAAGCCAGCATGTCTCAGAGCCCAAGGCCCACTGCATACTACCTGGGTATCACTGCTGGTTATTCAGGGCCCAGGGGCTCTTTAGTCAGCAGGTGATGAGTTCTGCCAGGATCAGGTCCTTCCATTCAAGGCAGTGGGTTCCCTTTTGACTCACGGTGTGTCTAGAGATGTCATCTGGGAGCTAGGGCCTAGAATAAAGGCCTCATGACTCTGCCCAGTTCCCTCTCCTACTGTGACTAAACTGGTATCCAGGATGCAAGACAAAGTCCTCTTTACTCTTTGCTCTTCTCTCCTTAAGCAGAAGGAGGGAGTCACTTTTGTTGCTCTAGCTGCATTGCCTGGGGTTGGGGGAGGGGTGATGAAAGCGTTCCCTTAGCCATGCCAGCTGGTGTCTCCTTTGGTTACATGCCACCCTAGTCCACTGGCTTTAAGCCCAGCCAACTAGCAGTTGCCTTTCAAGTTTACCTAGGACTCTAGAGCACATCAGCCCGCCCTGGGGAGGCTCCCTGAAAAACCAAAGTTCCGACTGCTGGGATGGGCGATTCCTCTCTGGCTAGGGCTGGTCCAAATACTGCCTCTGTGTGTGGGCACTGGCTGAGCCCAGCATGGCTTTATTCTTTCCTGTGATGAGGCAGCACTGAATTCAATGTAAGGTCCTCCAGTCGCTGCACTCACCCTTCCCAAAGTGCAGATTCTCTCTCCACCCTGCAGGGCTGCTGTGGGGTGGTGGGGGATGGGTGAGGGGTGGCGTGACCTCTCTCCAGCCCTCTTCAGTGCCTTTCTTCTTTCTTTCTGTAAGACAGAGAGCCTTGCTCTGTCACCCAGGCTGGAGTGCAATGGTGCAATCTCAGCTCACTGCAGCCTCCACCTCCTGGGTTCAGGTGATTCTCATGCCTCAGCCTCTGGAGTAACTGGGATTACAGGAGTGCACCACCACGCCTGGCTAATTTTTGTTGTTGTTGTTGTTGAGGCGGAGTCTCACTCTGTCACCCAGGCTGGAGTGCAGTGGTGCGATCTCGGCTCACCACAACCTCCGCCTCCCGGGTTCAAGCGATTCTCCTGCCTCAGCCTCCCGAGTAGCTAGGATTACAGGCACGTACCACCATGCCTGGCTATTTTTGTATTTTTAATAGAGATGGGGTTTCATTATGTTGGCCAGGGTGGTCTCAAATTCCTGACCTTGTGATTCGCTCGCCTCAGCTTTCCAAAGTGCTGGGATTATAAGCGTGAGCCACTGCGCCTGGCCTAATTTTTGTATTTTTGGTAGAGATGGAGTCTGTGTAGCCCAGGCTGGTCTCACGCTCCTGACCTCAAGTGATCCGCCTGCCTCCGCCTCCCAAAGTGCTGGGATTACAGGCATGAGCCACTGCAGCTGGCCCAATGCTTCTTTCAGCAATATGAAGTTAAAACCAGGTACTGTGATTGCTCCCCTGGTTTTTGGTTCTTGTGACAGTGCTTTTCTATGTGCAGATTAAAATGTGGTGTTCCGGGGGGTGGGGGGCGGGGAGGGGACAAATGGTGTAGGCGTCTATTCTACCACCTTGCTCTGTACCCTGGGAACTATTATTTAATGATACAAAGTTTCTCTTTGGGGTGATGAAAATTTTTTGGAAAAATTAGTGGTGATGGTGGTTTAACGTTGTGAATATAGTTAATTCCACTTGTGTAATTAGAGACAGGGTCTCACTATGTTGCCCAGACTAGACTCCAACTCCTGGCCTCAAGCAATCCTCCCTCCTCAGCCTCCTAAGTAGCCAGGGCTACAGGAGAACTCCATCAGGGCTCTGTAGTAAATTCCATTTAATCGTACAGTTTAAAATGATTAAAATTATACATTGTTTGATATGTATATTTTATTACAGTTTTAAATAAGTATTTGGTGAAAAAACTCCCAGCATGTAAAATACCCACCTTGGGCAGATAGTCCTCAAACTCATGTGTGGACCCATCATGACATTCTGCGCAGAGATCCAATGATTTAGACATGAGACTGATCACACAACTGCAGATGCATGAAATAAATGTACTGGCAAAGAGACAGTTGCGCTGGGACCTGTGGGCCCCACAGAGGGGAGGTCAGCAGCCCCCTGGAAAGGCCCTAGGCTGGGGCCCTGTGGTGGACGGTGAGGAAATTGTAGAAGAAAAAGTCATGCCAAGCTGGTTTGGTTAAAAAAAAATCATCCTTTGTTTTTAATGTGTCTAGACAAAATTTCAACACTGTCATGTTCCATATATTTTCTTTCACAATGTTCTTTGATTCTAGCTCTTCTCTGGTGTTTTAAAACAAGCTTACACTAGACTCAGGTATTCAAAGTCTGTTGCCCTGCCACTTTCTTCAGCACATATTTCTTTTTCTTTCAAGATGGAGTCTTGCTCTGTCACCCAAGCTGGAGTGCAATGACATGATCTTGGCTCCTGCAAACTCCGCCTCCTGGGTTCCAGCAATTCTTCTGCCTCAGCCTCCTGAGTAACTGGGATTACGGGCAGGTGCCACCACACCCAGCTAATTTTTGTATTTTTAGTAGAGACGGGGTTTTACCATGTTAGCCACGGTGGTCTCGAACTCAGGTGATCCACCCGTCTCAGCCTCCCAAAGTCCTGGGATTACAGGCATGAGCCACTGTGCACAGCCTCAGTGCATGTTTCTTATAATTCCTTCTAAAATCTGACCATTGTCATGGGCATGCATCAAGTCTGTGAATGCAGACCTCTGGGATATGCCCAATGGGAATATTGGGGACTCAGGGAATATTTATCACCCAGGGTAGGAAGGCATGAGGCAGTATCAAGGGACACCTGCAGGGGGGTGGGGGTTGTGTCCCATAGATGGTGGGAGCCACAGATGGTTTCATCAGGACAGAGGCACAATAACCACATCCTGATGGTCTCAGGGCTTAGACTTACCTGTTGCATCCAGAACCAGGCATTCAAATTAGTGCTCCACCTGCGGAGCACTGGGCAGAGATGGACAGCAACCTCCCCCTGCAGGACAGTCAGTGCAGCCTGGGTCACCTCAGCACTCCACGAGCCTTTGCCTACAGTGTTCTCCTGGCCGAGGAGGAGGCCAGGCCTATCCCTGTCATATCACCTAAGGGGCTGTCTGCCCTGAGGGTCTGCAGAGGAGTTGAACAGAGTGAGGGGCATAGGAAGCAGTAGGGCCGTGTTTCTTCTTGAGCTCTGTGAACTTTTGTCTTCTTACTCCCTGAGGTCACTCCAAAATGTGGGCATCTAGACCTGAGGCAGGAGGGTAGGACAGGGCCAGCTTCTTCTTGGCATGTGACCTGTGTCATCACATGGGGATCTGTGCTTAGGAGGGTCTTGCACTTAATATAATGCCCTTCTGTGACTGTGTTACTGTGCTGAAACTCTTAATCCTGTCTTGAAGAAGGGTACTGCATTTTCAGGTTGCACTGAATCCCTCACATTATGTTGCTCTTCCTGGGTCAGGAGCAGGGAGAGGGAGAGGCCAGGAGGTGAGGGGGAGGCTCTGGGCTGGGTGGGACCTGTGTCCCCCAGGGCTCTGTGCTGCCCCTGTCTTAGGACCTGCAGAGTGGTTTGGTCTCATCTGTTCGCTCCCAGTGTCCACTGAATGGTGAATCCTTGTATACCAGGGACTGTCCCACTATCCAGGACAAGCCTACAGTGTGTGTGCTCACTCAGTATGTATGTCAGGCTGGACAGAACCTCACTTTATCCTTGTCTGCTGTGGGAGCTGCAGCGAGGATCCCCTCCTGGGAGTCTTGGTGTCTCTGTACCTGAGTGGTGGGATGAGGAGACCTCAAAGAGCCGTCTCAGAGGAGACTCAACAGTGTCAAGGCTGGAGGAGGCCTGGGCTCTGGGGCCTGAGGATGTCACACACCTCTTGAGTCTTTTGAAATGGTTTCATCTGTTATTTTGAAAATCACATAGGAGGCCGGGCGCGGTGGCTCACACCTGTAATCCCAGCACTTTGGGAGGCCAAGATGGGTGGATCACGAGGTCAGGAGATCAAGACCATCCTGGTTAACACGGTGAAACCCCGTCTCTACTAAAATTACAAAAAATTAGCCAGGCATGGTGGCAGTCGCCTGTAGTCCCAGCTACTCGGGAGGCTGAGGCAGGAGAATGGCATGAACCCAAGAGGTGGAACTTACAGTGAGCTGAGATCGCGCCACTGCACTCCCGCCTGGGCAACAGAGCGAGACTCTGTCTCAAAAAAAAAAAAAAAAAAAAAAAAAGGATCACATAGGAAAGCATAGCAATATAAGCATGTGTAAAATAATGTGTCAGATCCCTGACCCCACCCCACTGCAATTCGATTTCCAGGATGTAACCGCTGTTTGCAGTTGGTATGAATCTTTCAATAATACTTTCTTATTTGTCCCACTCATTGTTTATACAGCCAAACATTAATGGATTATATTATTAGTTGGTAATGTTGTTTTATAGTGAAGCATGTGTGGCGGATACTTCCTTTTTCTATACATATGGATTTGCTCCAATTGTGTTTCTTTTTCTGTTTTAGAGGTTTTATTTTAGATTCAGGGGTACATGTGCAGGTTTATTATATACATAAACTGCATGTCACAGGGGTTTGGTGTACAGACGATTTTGCCACCCGGGTATTAAGCCTAGTACCCAACAGGTGTTTTGTCTGATCCTCTCCCTCCTCCCACCCTCCAGCCTCAAGTAGGCCCCAGTGTTTGTTGTTCTTCTCTTTGTGTCTATGGGTTCTAATCATTTAGGTCCCACTTAAAAGTGGGAACATGCAGCCGGGCACGTGACTCATGCCTGTAATCCCAGCACTTTGGGAGGCTGAGGTGGGCAGATCACGAGGTCAGGAGTTCGAGACCAGCCTGGCCAGTATGGTGAAACCCCGTCTCTACTAAAAATAAAAAAGTGAGAATATGCAATATTTGGTTTTCTGTTTCTCTGTTAGTTTGCTAAGGATAATGGCCTCCAGCTCCATCCATGTTTCTGCAAAGGAAATGACTTCATTCTTTTTTATAGCTGTGTAGTATTCCATGGTGTGTATGTACCACATTTTCTCTATCCAGTCTACCACTGATGGACATTAACGTTGATTCCATGTCTTTGCTATTGTGAATAGTGTTGCAATGAACATTCATGTGCATGTAGAATGGTAGAATGATTTATATTCCTCTGGGTATATACTCAGTAATGGGGTTGCAGGGTCAAATGGTACTTTTGTTTTTAGCTCTTTGAGGAATTGCCATACTGCTTTCCACAATCGCTAATTTACATTCTCACCAACAGTGTATAAATGTCCCCTTTTCTCTCTCTCTGTTTTTACTTTTTTAGACGATCTTGCTCTGTTGCCCAGACTGGAGTACAGTGGCACAGCCTCAGCTCTCTGCAACCTCCACCTCCCAGGTTCAACTGATTCTCGTGCCTCAGCCTCCCAAGTAGCTGGGACTACAGGTGTGCACCACCACGCCTGGCTAATTTTTGTATTCTTAGTAGAGTGGAGGTTTCATCCTGTTGGGCAGGCTGGTCTTGAACTCCTGGCCTCAAATGATCCTCCCTCCTTGGCTTCCCAAACTGCTGGGATTATAGGTGTGAGCCACCGTGCCCAGCGCATTCCTTTTTCTTTGCAACCTCAGCAGCATCTGTTATTTTTTGACTTTTTAATAATAGCCACTCTGGTGTGAAATGGTATCTTACTGTGGTTTTGATTTGCATCTCTCTAATAATTAGTGATGTTGAGCATTTTTTCATATGCTTGTTGGCCACATGTGTATGTTCAAGCTTTTGAAAAGCATCTGTTCATGTTCTTTGCCCAAGTTGTGTTTTTTAATTGGTTTCCTCTTATTTATTTTGTTGCATGGCTACACTGTGATGCTTTATCCACTTGCCTATTGGATTTGACGCTGTGTCCCACTCTTCATGTTGAGAAGACATTCTGCAGTGACTATCCTCATACACATATCTTTTACCCACGTGGAGTATTAATCCAGGAACTCATTTATTCAGCTCTTATAAAGTGCCTTGTGCCAGGCTGTGGGCAGGTCAAGGGCTTTAACAGAGACAGGGCAGGCACAGTCCTGCCTTCTCAGAACTCACCCTCAGTGGGGCTCTCAGAAGTGGGACAGTGGTCAAAGCGTATGCACACTGAACACAATGAGGCCAGGGCCGGGTGTGGTGGCTGAGCTCAAACCTGCAATTCCAGAGCTTTGGGAGGCCAAGGCAGGAGGTTGCTTGAGGCAGGAGTTCAAGGCTGCCGTGAGCTATGATCATGCCACTGTACTCCTGCCTGGGCAACAGAGCGAGACTCCATCTCAAAAATCCCCACAAACCAATCCCCAAAAAATCATGGGCCAACGTTGTTGTTGTAAGTACTGCGATCTCATCAGGAATATATGAAAATGTCCATCTCCAATATCCCCACCTTTCTTGGAATAATGATTAGAGTAGAAAGCGCATGTATTCCTGTGCCTACCTCTGCCCACACACCGTCTTCACTTGCACTTAGTCATCCACCACTTACCCTTTCACTAAGTGCTGTTGATTATGTTCCTGTGGTGGACCAGATGCCAGGAGCCCTGAGAAGTCCTGAGCAGCTCCCTCTGCTGGTCCTTCTAAGAGTCTGGTCTACAGGTGACACACCTGAGCACAGGTGACCCCTGCAGAACCTGTGATTACCACTGAAGGCTGACAGTGAGTGCTGGGTGTTCCAGGAGGGGCTGTCACCTCTATGTACAGGGTGGGGGAAGGTGGAAGGGAGCAAGTGGCTGATGACTTTGGCTGTAAGGCAGGTGGACAGGCTGATGTGGGCTCCTGGGAAAGGATGGAGAGGGGAGGGGAGAGGAGGGGAGGGAAGGGAGGGGAGAGGAGGGAAGGGAAGGGAGGGGAGAGGAGGGAAGGGAAGGGAAGGAAAGGGGAGGGAAGGGAAAGGAAGGGAACGATACAGAGGTTGGAACTTGCCTTCATGGACCAAGAACAGCAGTGAGGCCATCCAGGCTGCAGCTGGGGAGGGAAGACGTGGGGAGTAGTGGATCAAGGGAGAAGCAGATGGTGATTGACCTTGGGGGCTGGGCGTGAGCAGAGGTGTGTTGTGTGTATCTGTCCCTGCCATTGATACGAGGAGAGGTGGGGCTGTGGGTGACACCAGGGTCAGTGGGATTTCCTAGTGTCTGCTGTTCCCCAAAGCCTCTCCATGTAGAGGGTCAGTATAGATCTGATGCTGTGTCTGGGGGAAGGGGCTGGTGGTCCGAGGCAGCCTTTGCTGTGGTGCTTACTGTCCCTAGGGATGAGTGGAAAGAGATGAGGAAACCTCTTTACAGTGAAGCCTCAGGTGTGTGAAGCCTCAGGTTTGTGAAGCCACAGGTGTCTCACATGTGCCTTGGGTGAGTTTCAGGGTTCAGGTGGTTGTTATTGTTATGATGTTTGTCTGACAAGGACCCAGGTGTCCAGGGATCCAGAGCACAAGGCCCTGGTGAGGGGAGGGTCAGATGAGGCTGAGCAGGTTCAAGTGGTCAGAGTGGGAGGGACTCCTGGAGAGACTGAACCTCAACTCTTCCTGTCAGGAGCTGTGACTGTGTCCAGGAGAGATGACAGACGTGACCCAGGACATTGAGTGAGTCGTTGAGACATTGGATATGAGGGCAGGGTAGAGAGGACCCTGGTGACTGCTCAGATGTGGGATGTGAGCAGGGCTGTGACCCATGCAAGTTGCAGGATCCCCCCACCCCCAGCCCACAGACAACCCTTACACTGGGGATTCTGAGTGCTGTGTGTGCCCAGCAGGGACACTGGATTGGCTGGATCTCAGTCCCTGTAAGGGCAGAGATGGGCTGTAAGACCAGAGTCTTCTCTGTGGGTGTGATGTGAGCAGGAATGAGCAAGATGGGAGTGATAAGGCTTGGCCTGGAGGAGCTGGTAGAGGAGCCCAGGGGCTTGGGTCAGCTCAACTTCCCAGTGGCTCAGCTGGAGCTGGAGGAGCAGGATGCTGTACTCAGGGGGTGCTCCAGGCTGGGTGATGTATGGGGTCAAAAGTTAATCATGAAAAGTTCCCACCTTTTGTAGGTAGACAGTGGCCTGAGTGTCAGGTGCAAGAAGATGCATCATGAGGCAGGAGCAGGCTACTCAGCCTCCCAGAGACCACACTCTGGGTGCAGCACTCAGCCCTTCAGGGAGTGGCAACAGATGTGCCTACAACCCTAATGTCCAGGCACATGCAACAAATGTTTCTCCCTCATTGCATCTTTCTCATGTGGAATAGAATGGGCAGTGATATGGTTTGGCTGTGTTCCCACCCAAATCTCATCTTGAATTGTAATTGCCATAATCCCCACATGTTGTGGAAGGGACCTGGTGGGAGGTAATTGAATCACGGGGGTGGTTTCCCCCATGCTATTATCGTGATAGTAAGTTCTCATGAGATCTGATGGTTTTATAAAGGGCCTCCCCCTTTGCTTGGCTCTCATTCTTCTCATTGATGCTGCCATTTGAAGGACATGTTTGCTTCCCCTTCTGCCATGATTGTAAGTTTCCTGAGGCCTTCCCACCCATGCTGAATGTGAATCAGTTAAACTGCTTTCCTTTATAAATTACCCAGTCTCCAGCAGTTCTTTATAGAAGCTTGAGAATGGACTAATACAGGCAGCCTTTCCCGAAGTCTCTTCCCATGCATGTGCTGCCTGTAGTGGTGCCTGGGAATGAGGGCCCTGAGTCACTGTCCAGGGTGCTGATGTCCATGAACTGTTGAAGAGCTGGTGAGTTGTGATCTCCCACTTACTTCTGCTTTCTTTTATTCTTAACAACTGAGCATGTCACCAAAGAGAAGATAGAGAGATACTAAGGGCATGAAGAGCCCTCTGTCTCCCTCTCTCAGGACCTGGAGGGTGCTGGGGACATCACTACAGGAACTGACACCAAAGTCAGGATGACCCCATCCAGATACACATGTGTAGTTTGTAATGAATGATGATGAGAAAATGGCCTTGAAAGGAGAGATGAACAGCACAAGAACCTCTCAAAGATGTGCACATCCTCATCTCCATATCTGTGAATAAGTCTCATGGTAAAAGACACTTTACAGATTAAAGGAAAGGTCATGAGATGGGAAGTGATATGGTTTGGCTGTGTCCCCACCCAAATCTCATCTTGAATTCCCATGTAATGTGGGAGGGGCCTGGTGGGAGGTAATTGAATCATGGGGGCAGGTCTTTCCCATGCTGTTCTTGTGATGGGGAGTGGGTCTCAGGAGATCTGATAGTTTTATAAGGGGGAGTTTCCCTGTACAAGCTCTCTTTTTGACTGCTGCCATCCATGTAAGACATGACTTGCTCCTCCTTCCCTTCTGCCATGATTTTGAGGCCTCCCCACCCATGTGGAACTGTAAGTCCATTAAACCTCTTTCTTTTGTAAATTGCCCAGTCTCAAGTATGTCTTTATCAGCAGCATGAAAACAGACTAATACAGGAAATTGGTACCGGTAGAGTGGGGTGCTGCTGAAAATATACCCCAAAATGTGGAAGCAACTTTGGAACTGGGTAACAGTCAGGGGTTGGAACAATTTGGAGGGGTCGGAAAAAGACAGGAGAATATGGGAAAGTTTGGAACCTCCTAGAGACTTGTTGAATAGCTTTGCCAAAATGTTGATAGCAAAATGGACAATGAAGTCCAGGCTGAGGTGGTCTCAGATGGAAGTGAGGAACCTGTCAGGAACTGGAGCAAAGGTGACTCTTGTTATATTTTAGCAGAGAGACTGGCGGCATTTTGCCCCAGCCCTGGAGATTTGTGGAACTTTGAGCTTGAGAGAGATGATTTAGGGTATCTGATGGAAGAAATTTCTTTCTCTCTCTTTCTTTCTTTCCCTCTTTCTCTCTCTCTTTCTTTCTTTCTTTCCTCCCTTTCTTTCTTTCTCCCTTTCTCCCTCTCTTTCTCTCTTTCTTTCTTTCTTGACACAGTTTCGCTCTTGTTGCCCAGGCTGGAGTGCAATGGCACAACCTCAGCTCACTGCAACCTCTGCCTCCTGGGTTCAAGTGTTTCTCCTGCCTCAGCCTCCTGAGTAGCTGGGATGACAGGCTTGTGCCACCACACCTGGCTAATTTTGTAGTTTTAGTAGAGATGGGGTTTCTCCATGTTGGTCAGGCTGGTCTTGAACTCCCAACCTCAGGTAATCTGGCCACCTTGGCCTCCCAAAGTGCTGGGATTACAGGCATGAGCCACTGTGCCCAACCCTCTGGTGGAAGAAATTTCTAAGCAGCAAAGCATTCAAGAGATGACTTGGGTACTGTTAAAGGCATTCAGTTTTATAAGGGAAGCAGAGCATAAAAGTTTGGAAAATTTGCAGCCTGATGATGCAATAGAAAAGAAAATCCCATTTTTTGAGGAGAAATTCTAACTGGCTGCAGAAATTTGCATAAGTAATGAGGAGCCAAATGTTAATCCCCAAGACAATGGGGAAAATGTCTTCAGGGCACATCAGAGGTCTTCATGGCAGCCCCTCCCATCACAGGCCCAAGAGGCCTAGGGGGAAAAACTGGTTTCATGGGTTGGGCCCAAGGTCTCTGTGTTGTGTGCACTCTAGAGTCTTGGTGCCCTGCATCCCATCTGCTCCAGCTGTGACTGAAAGGGGCCAACATAGAGCTTGGGCCATGGCTTCAGAGGGTGCAAGCCCCAAGCTTTGGCAGCTTCCATGTGGTGTTGAGCCTATGGGTGCACAGAAGTCAAGAATTGGGGTTTCAGAACCTCCAAGTAGATCTCAGAAGATGTATGGAAACGCCTGGATGCTCAGACAGGAGTTTGCTGCAGGGGCAGGGCCCTTATGGAAAACCTCTTCTAGGGCAGTGCAGAAGATAAATGTGGGGTTGGCGCTCCCACACAGAGCCCGTACTGGGGCACCACCTAGTGCAGCTGTGAGAAGAGGGCCACCGTCCTCCAGACCCCAGAATGGTGTATCCACTGACAGCTTGTACCATGTGCCTGGAAAAGCTACAGACACACTCAATGTCAACCCATGAAACTAGCCAGGAGGGAGGCTGTATCCTGCAAAGCCACAGGGGTGGAGCTGCCCGAGACCATAGGAATCCACCTCTTGCATCAATGTGACCTGGATGTGAGACATGGAGTCAAAGGAGATCATTTTGGAGCTTTAAGATTTGACTGCCCCACTGGATTTCAGACTAGCATGGGGCCTATGGCCTCTTCATTTTGGCCAATGTCTCCCATTTGGAATGGTTGTAATTACCCAATGTGTGTACTCCCCTTTGTATCTAGGAAGTAACTAACTTGCTTTTGATTTTACAGGTTTATAGGCAGAAGGGACTTGCCTTGTCTCAGATGAGACTTTGAGCTGTGGACTTTTGAGTTAATGCTGAAATGAGTTAAGACTTTGGGGGACTGTTGGGAAGGCATGATTGGTTTTGAAATGTGAGAACAGGAGATTTGGGAGGGGCTGGGGTGGAATAACATGGTTTGGCTGTGTCCCCACCAAAATCTCATCTTGAATTACCACATGTTGTGGGAGGAGCCTGGTGGGAGGTAATTGAATCATAGGGGCAGGTCTTTCCCATGCTGTTCTTGTGATGGTGGTGGGTCTCATGAGATCTGATGGTTTTATAAGAGAAAGTTTCCCTGAACAAGCTCTCTCTTTTTGCCTGCTGCCATCTACATAAGACATGACTTGGTCCTCCACCTTCTGCCATGATTGTGAGGCCTCCCCAGCCATGTGAAACTGTAAGTCCATTAAGCCTCTTTCTTTTGTAAATTGCCCAGTCTCAGCTATATCTTTATCAGCAGCATGAAAATGGACTAATACAGGGAAATTATTGTGGTTTATCCAAGCTGCATCCAAAATAACCATAAGGCCCCTTTCTTATAAGTAAAAGAGGGAGGCAGGAGTAGGTGGAGATGTGGAGACAGAAGCAGAGGACAGAGTGGTTTCAAGATGCTGCGCTGCTGTCTTTGAAGATGGAGAAAAAGGGCACAACCAAAGATGTAGGCAGCCTCTAGGAGTCAGAAAAGGCGAGGAAACGGATTCTGACCTTGGGCTTCCAGAAGGCACACAGCCATGAGGGCCCCTTGTCACTAAGCTTGTGGTAACTTGTCACAGCATCAACAAGAAACTAAAGAGGTGTCACCTTTCCTTATCTGATGGTGTGTGCAGGTGGGATAAGGGGTCATTTAGAGTTAAATCCTGATGCAAATCTGATGTAAATTAACCCATTACTGGTTGTTTTCTTACCTCTCATCTCAAGATGAAGAACCTGTGGCAGAACACCCTTGGGAACTGTGGTTCTGTGCTTTAGTTCAGGGACTAGCTTGTTTGTGGGAAGGGGCCACCTGGTCCAAGTAAACTTACATGAGATCGTCACCCTTCCAGGGGCCCTCAGGGAAGGGCTGAGAACCCTGGCCCAAGTATGTGGAGGAGCTGCAGGTGAAGCAGGGCTGGAGGGGTCTGCGGGGCCAGGTAGAGGAGCAAACAGGTTGTCCCATCCCCATGGGAGCCTGCATGAGCTTTAGGTTGGGAAGCCCTGCTCCTCTGACCTGGACGCTCCTGTGTGGAGAGGAGGCTTGCTCAGTGAGATCCACGCCGGGGGTAAATTGGGAACTGATGGGAAATAAGTGGGTAGAATCCTCGGTAGTGCCTGGGAGGACCTTGCTCTAGGACTGAATTCTTGGTCTGTCCCCACCTTGGTTACTCTGACAGCCCCTCTCTGTGTCCCACCAGGGTAAAGATGTCCTGACCAGTAAGTAGCCACTGGGACAGAGAACCTGGTGTCCAGGGCTAAGTATCCAGGATCCTGGATTTGATAACAGGCAAGCTCATTTGCAGAGGACAGTGATAGACAGGGCTGCCAGGGCCTGGGTGAAGAGGGCAGGAGGGCTCAGGACACTGGAGGCTGTGTGGGGGTCACACCTATGATCTGCACCACCCATGGACTCTCCTGCATTGCTCACCTTTGTGTGGACATCAGATGGCCCCAACTTCCGTGTTCCTGAGACACCTCGTGCATTCACAGAGGGACCCATGCTGGGGCTGTGCATGGCCTTGGTCCCTGGGGCAGTGTGAGGACGGCCGAGCGCTCGGCTGGCTGGGCAGGGCTCCTGTGAATCCCACCCTTTCCTGTGTAGGGTCCACTCCAGCCTGACTCCCAACCCCCTACTCCTGTCTCCCAGGGAAGAGAGACTGGGGTTGAGATAAGGTGGAGATATTTTCCCTGTGTGACCCGGGAGAGAATGGACATGAAGTTTCAGGTGAGTTTCTGCTAAGTTCCCATGAGCAGAAAAATAGCCAAGGAGATGAAGGGTCCTCTTTATTCAGATCCTTTCCAGGTGATCCCAGGTGGGCCACAGGCGCATTCACTTTCCCTGCAAAAGCCCCTGCTTCCTGAGGTGATGGGAGGCCTTTGTCTTGGCCCACCCAGAGCCTAGGGCAGCCTGTCAGGGTCTCCAGATATTCAGCAGGGACCCCCATTCCTCCCTGTCCCCAGGCCTGTGTCTCCTCAGGATTCAGAGCTGGTTCTTTGTCTCAGGCTCCATGTCCTTCCCCATCCCCAGGGCTAGGGGTCGGGGACGTTACATCAACCCACAGGAGCAGCTCCCAGAGGAACCTAAGAAACCACATCTGCTTTGTGGTTGACCCAGCAGTAAATATTTGTGTCATGGTTTAGCGAGTCCTGAAAAAAAAAAACCCAAAAACTAGAAAAAGAAAAAAAAAAAACCAGAAGAGGCCTTGACCCCTGTGGCCTTCTCAGAACAGAGTCTGGTGTCTCCCAGGCTCTAGGCCCACCCAGGGCTGCTCTGGGACTGAACCTGGCTGTGGCTCAGGGGGTTCCTCTTCCCAGGCCCCTTCCTCATCTGCTCACCATCCCCTGTTCCTGTTTGCAGTTTCCTGAATCTCAGAGCTCAGCCAGGTGTGGGTGGGGGCAGATCTGGGTCCCCCTTGGGCCTGCGGGACCAGAACATCTGTGACCCACACTCCCCTCATAGATGACAGCGGCTGTCCTAGGGCTGGGTAGCGGGGGCCTGGGCAGGGGAGAGAGGGCATGTCAGGGGACAGGGAGGGAGGGTCATGGAGGCCCAGCCTGGAAGGTTCCTGTCTCTGATTGGCCAGGACTTGCTTCCCTGGGTCTACTTCTGGTTATTTCCCCTCAGGAGTGACCAGCTCTGCCCCTGAGCTCAGCCTCCCAGTGTGGACACAGCACCCCGACCCCTGTCCTGGCTGGGCCCACCCTGCACCCTTGTTAATGTGGGCCCCTGACTGATGCTCCCAGTGTCCACTCTGCACCTGCTGGACTCCAGGGGTCTTCTCAGGCAATGGAGTGTCCCCGGGTGGGGTCAGCACAGGGCGTGGGTGGTCCTGGCTCTGTAGGAAGGCCTGGATCCTGGCCAGAGGCACTTACTTTGACTTGACTGTTCTGGGGAAAGGTGGGTTTGTGCTATGCTGTGGGGTTGATGGTCCCTCTACCCTGAACCTGCACTGCTGGGACCCAGTAGTAGAAAGGGGCTGGGGAGGGGATGGGCTTACAGGGTAGGTGGAGCTGTTCGAGGGACCATGGCCTGGGGGACAGAGACAGAAGTCAGCAGCAGGGTGGGAGGAGAGCCTGGGCCCCTCACGGAGGAGGGTGTTGGGGTCCTGAACTCCCAGAGAATCAGGGAGAAGGGGCTTCTTACCAAGAGAGACCCTCCAGCCATTTTAGGGGCCAAGTGAGCAAGTGAGTTTGCAGAGGTGGCCTATGACCAAGAGCCCACAGGTCAGGGCTGACCTGGCCAGTCGGGGTTCCCTGCAATGATGTTTTATGAGACTCCTTGAAGCCCCATGGAAAGGATCAGAGGACCTCAGATGGTAACTGGCAGGAGAGGACACTGTGGGCCAGGCCTAGGGGTTCCCAGCCACACCCAGGCTGAAGGGACAACAGAGAGCTGCTCTCTAAAGGCCACTGGCCCTAGGAAAGGTCAGACTTATTTGTGAGGAGTGCAAGATTAAAAGCCAAACTTTGGAGTTAGAATAGGGGATGAAGAGGGGACCCTGTTTCCAAAGAGGGGCATGGGGATCTCCTTTCTCCATTGGTTCTGTAGCAGGAGCTGAGCCAGGTGAGGGGATCGAAGACCTTACAAAGCCACATCTGTTCTGGCCAGAGGGGAAGGACCCTCGGGTCGATGCTGGGCTGGGAGAACATTGACCCAGGGACGCAGGAAAGGAACTGAGGGCCCAGGGAAGGAACCAGATCATGGGGGTTTGCTGAGAGGAAGGGTTAAGGCCCCAGAGGGGAAGCAGGGCCAGGCACATGTGCAGGACACTGAGGGGACTGCAAGTGTCTTGAATTCTCCTCGAACTCAGTGTCCCTGCTGTGGCCAGACCCTGCACTCAGGGCTGGTGATGCTGAAATGGGACAATAGCCTTGTCTTCTCTACCTCTTGGCAAGAGACATAAAGGACATTCCAGAACATGCCATCCTGGAGCCCAGATTCTCTTGTCTCACAGCTCAGGGGCTGCAGGAACTACATTAGCCATGGGGGCACTGACCCCACCCAGCCTGTCCAAGCTGTTACACCCTTCACTGTGTGACCATGCCCAGGACTCCCTGTCGGACCCCAAGCCTGCAAATCCATCCTCACTTGGTGGGTGAATTCAATGAACAGCAGGAAGTACCGGGTACTGAGCACCCCCTCCCCCACTCCCTTCCTCCAGGCAGCTGTGGCTTTGGTGTGTGAGGGAACTAGGACCACACTCAGGGGTGAGACCTTAACCGGGCTGAATTCACAGAGGAGGAAGCTGTAGAGGAAGCCGCCCAGGGTCAGCAGCTGGTGAGGGAGGAGCTGTGGAATAAGAGGGAAAGATCTCTTGGGGAAGGCTCAGAGAGCCTGGCCCTGAATACTGGATGGGGTCTCCTTCCTCCTGGCCTGGGGTCAGCCTAGGGGGTGGGAGGGAGGCTGGGGAAAAGCTGTAGTAACTTCCAGTCCTGGCGAGGAGCAGGAAACATGCCAGGGCAGCCACCGGTGCCACCCCGACCAGAACCCTGGTCACAATGCCGGCAACAGCCCCCACAGGAAGGCCTGGGGCATTTTTTTCTGCAGAAAGGGGAAGGCAAAGGGGATGAAGCCCAAGTCTGTTCCAGGGGGAACCATGAGGGGCCTTGCAGGGCAGGGGCTTGGTCAGGGAGGAAGGAAATGCTCCAGAGCCTGAGTGCGGTCTCTTGTGCTGTCCTCATAGCTGACTCCCTTGCTCTCCGTGGTTTTCAAGCCTGAGACATTTTCTGTGTCTCAGGCTTGAAATACTGGGATGCACTGACTCCTACATTGTCCCCCAGGTGCCTGCACCTCACCCTGCTCCTGTGCCTTTAAATCCCCTTCTTCCTCGCACTTCACGCCTCTTCCCTCTGTCTTTTTTTTTCTTTTCTCTTTTTTCTTTTTCTTGTTTTTTTTGAGACGGAGTCTTGCTGTGTCACCAGCCTGGAGTGCAGTGGTGTGATCTCGGCTCACTACAACCTCCACCTCCCAGGTTCAAGCGATTCTCCTGCCTCAGCCTCCCGAGCAGCTGGGATTACAAGTGTGCGCCACCATGCCAGGCTAATTTTTGTATTTTAGGTAGAGACGGGGTTTCACCATGTTGGCCAGAATGATCTCGATCTCTTGACCTCTTGATTCACCCACCTCGGCCTTCTAAAGTGCTGAGATTACAGGTGTAATCTGGCCTTTTCTTTTTTTTATTTTTAGACGGAGTCTCATCCAGGCTGGAGTAGAGTGGTGCGATCTCCTGCTCACTGCAACCTCCATCTCCTGAGTTCAAATGGTTCTCCTGCCTCAGCCTCCCTGGTAATTGGGATTACAGGCATGTGCCACCATGCCAGGCTAATTTTTGTATTTTTAGTAGAGACGGAGTTTCACCATGTTGGCCAGGCTGGTCTCGAATTCCTGACCTCAGGCGATCTGTCTGCCTCGGCCTCCCAAAGTGCTGGGATTACAGGCATGAGCCACAGTGCCCGGTCTTCCCTCTGTTTCTTTTTTTCCATTCCATGATTGTCATAGACAGCGAGCCCTCGCTGTCAACTCAATGCTGATGAGTGGGGATGATGCTCTTTGACTGTTTTTAGGGGCCTTCCATGTGCCAGGCCCAGTGGGCACCAACCTACGTACAGCTCGTCTCATCCTTGCATCACCTTGAGGGTGGGGGCGTCACCCCCAGCTGTAGAGTTAGCATCTCAGACTTACAGTACCTCAGTAAGTCAAGGAAGGTCACAGAACTCGTACATGATACAACCAAATTTTAACCAAGGTCTCCTTGACTTAGCTAATAACAAAGTTCATAAAAAAAATACTAGTTGATAGCACTGATTGAGCCCTGGCTCTGTGCACTACCCTGTTAAGGGCTTTAACTACATTAATCGTCGAATAAACATCCTCACAACCACCCTGAGATCCAAGTGTTTGTTAAAATTCTACAGATGAGGAAACTGAGGCCTAGGAGGTTGAGTGTCTTGCTCAAGGTCAAACACCTGGTATGTTCCCGGCACTGACTGTCAGGCCTCTGAGCCCAAGCTAAGCCATCATAACCCCTGTGACCTGCACGTATATATCCAGATGGCCTGGAGCAACTGAAGAACCACAAAAGAAGTGAAGCAGCCAGTTCCTGCCTTAACTGATGACATTCCACCATTGTGATTTGTTCCTGCCCCACCCTAACTAATCAATTGACCTTGTGACATTCCCCTCGCTGGACAATGAGTCTCATGATCTCTCCACCATGCACCTTGTGACCCTGCCCCTGCCCACAAAAGAAAACCACCTTTAACTGTAATTTTCCATTACCTACTCAAATCCTGTAAAACTGCCCCACCCCTATCTCCCTTTGCTGACTCCTTTTTTGGATTGAGCCCACTTGCACCCAAGTGAATAAACAGGCTTGTTGCTCACACAAAGCCTATTTTGGTGGTCTCTTCACACAGACGCGCATAACACTGACCCTGATAGTTGACACAAGGGATTTAGTTCCAGGTAAAAACTGATGAATTCGGCCAGGCGTGGTGGCTCAAGCCTGTAATCCCAGCACTTCAGGAGGCTGAGACGGGTGGATCACAAGGTCAGGAGATCGAGACCATCCTGGCTAACATGGTGAAACCCCGTCTCTACTAAAAAATACAAAAAACTAGCTGGGCAAGGTGGCGGGTGCCTGTAGTCCCAGCTACACGGGAGGCTGAGACAGGAGAATGGCAGGAACCCGGGAGGCGGAGCTTGCAGTGAGCTGAGATTGTGCCACTGCACTCCAGCCTGGGCGACAGAGCGAGACTCTGTCTCAGAAAAACAAACAAACAAACAAAAAAAAACTGATGAATTCTCTTTTTGCTCTTCATTCCTCAGATCAGACTCTCTGCCCCTGCACTGTGGATGCCCAAGATGAAGGGAGATGAACCCATGACTGGTCTCAGGTCTGCAGATGCCTAATAACAAGCAGCCTCACACAGACCCGGTGGAGGAGAGGGGGCTGTGGCTGCAGACAGACCTCGCCTGACTCTAATCTGCCAGCTATGGACTGTGTTGTTATAGGAGTTATTAAGAAATTATTTTAGGGAGATAGAGAGGAAAGGGGGTCCTTGGGAAATTTTACTTTTTCTTTTTTTGAGACGGAGTCTTGCTCTGTTGCCCAGGCTGGAGTGCAGTGGCGTGGTTTCAGCTCACTGCAACCTGTCTCCCAGGTTCAAGCGATTCTCCTGCCCAGCCTCCCGAGTAGCTGGGATTACAGGCACACACCACCACACCTGGCTAATTTTTGTATGTTTAGTAGAGACAGAGTTTCACCATGTTGGCCAGGCTAGTCTCCAACTCCTGACGTCAGGTGATCCACCCACCTCGGCCTCCCAAAGTGTTGGGATTACAGGCGTGAGCCACTGGCCGGCCAGTTTTTGTTTCTTTTAAAGCAGTTCCAGAAATGTTTCTTGTCTAGCAGAAAAGCCTCAGCTCTTAGAGACTAGCTGGCAAGCTTTGATATGCAAATGTAGGCCAATGGAAACTGGGTCCACCCAAATATGGTGATTCCCGCCCTCTTCTTGCCCTTGCTCCCATATGTGCCTGGCAACATGGCCACACCCACATATCCCCACGTGTGTAGAACGTCAAGGCACCCTGCATTTGTATATTAAAAGAGTAGGGTGGGAGGGCCAGTTTCTTCTCAGGCTACATGAGTGACATGCCTGGTCAAACCAATCCTCTGAGCCCTATGCAAATCAGACACCACCTCCTCTGGCCTCCTCATATAACTGGCTGTTTTCTGCTACACTTGGGGTTTCCTCTCTTTGCTTGGAAGCCCCCTCCCTCTGTCCCTGTATGGGGGAACTTTTTCCTTCTTTTTTTGCCTATTAAACTCTTTGCTCCACATGTTCTGTGTTGTTTTATCTAAATTGGCCTAAGACCAAGGATCCTGGTATTGCTGCAGTCACGAGAGCCATATCAGTGTGACCCTAGTCAGTGACTGTCTCCCTGGGCCTCAGTTTCCTTTCAATAAATAAGATAAATGTTATTTGGCTACAAGGTTGTTTATGAATTAACCTCAAAATGTTTACAATTACTTGACCTCAGCTGTGCATAGGGCAGCTGCCCAGATGAACAGCATGTATGTGTTTGCAATGCTTGTTCCCTGCTGCCATAAAGAAATAGCACTTGAACATAAATTTAATTTTCTCAGCAAGGCCATTTTTATATTTTCTGCAGAAAGGGTACACTCGCCAGCAGTTTTGCCATGAGAGTACACCAAACAAGGGAGACAGGGTCATTTGTAATCTGATGTGTCTACCTTACTGCTATGTCCGGTTTCCATTGGCTGGAATGGGACCTCCCATTCTGTGTCTGCCCTGATTGGCTAGCAACTTAGAACTTTTTAAAAGAGGCGAAGGTAGAGAACAAAGCAAAGAGGAATATACATGGAACTGGTCAGATACTTCCTCTTCATCTTTATGGCATATAGGGTGTAGAATCCTGTGTCCTGGGTGACATTCTGGATCAGCAGGGATGCACTGGGGTATATTGTCTCTTGAATGCTGTGTGCAGACCCTGGGGGTAGTTATTAGGGTTCCTATTACATATCCTGTAATATGGTGGTTGGTCTCCACCCTTTCCCCTTTGTACCAATAAGATCCTGGGGCAGATGGTGAGTGAATAGAAGAACCTCCTTCTGCTCTGTGGCATTGTACAGCATGGCTTCAATAGTGAGCCTGGCAGTAGTTGGTGGGTTCCATAAAGTTAAAAGTGAGGCTAAGATGGGGGAGAGAGCATCAGTCAATATTGGACCTATGTATTGGATGGAAAGATGGGGCCTTGAGTTCTGAGGAGGTCTCTTCACCCCCCTGGAGAGAGAGCCCTGGAGAGAGAGAGAGAGAGAGAGAGAGAGACAGACAGACAGTGTGTGTGTGCATGTGCACGCATGGGTCCTGCTGAGTCAAGGTCAGCAGCATAACCCCCGTTCCCTCAGCGCCTCTGACCTTGGCACTTCCCAGTTTGGAATCCTCTTCCCCAGGAGTCTGCACAGGCCCCACCCGTTATTGCCCTCAGATCCTGCTTACATCAGGGCATCCTTGGGAGACCCTTCCCCTGACACCTCCTCTAGAGACCCTGTTTCTTCCCTTTCTGACCTTTCCCTGCTCTATTCCCTCCAGGGCTCTTGTCAGCACTTGACCTCACATTCTAGATCTCTTTGGGTGTCTGTCTTCCTCCCCATGAGATTGTGAGCTCTGTGAGGGCAAGGACTTGTGTGATCTTGGTTGCACCCCAGTGCCTGGGACAGGCTGCAGACTCCTGTGGATGAGTTCATGAGCATTCCCAGGGCCCCCCACCTCCTGGGATTTATTTGCCAATTTCTGAGGTTCATGGATAAGGACAGTGTTTAGTAGCCCTGGTTCTATTTTTTTCTGGAGTGTTACCCTGACATAAAATTTTATTGTCATCAGTTTTCAGAATTTATTGATCAGTGATGATTCATTTGCAGTATGTTAACAATGGAGATTGTTTCTCCATTAACAGCTTCAGATCATTGAGATTTTCCTGGTGTGACCCTTGTCCCTCTCTGGTGTCCTCTCCTCTGAGGCTCCAACAGAAACCCTCTGTCCCCCCTCAGAGTCCCATCCTCCCCAGGAGATCCCAGTCAGTCTCTGTGCTCCCTCCTCCCTCCCACTCCCAAGGAGTCCTCCCCTCACCTGTGAGAAGGAGCCCCTGCCAGGGGATGTGCTCTTTGCAGGGAGGGCTGAGGGAAGAGCCTGAGCTCCAGGAACGCTCTTGTCAGGGCTGCTGTGACTATGGCTCCTTCCTCCCCGTGTGCTGAGTCTCCTCCCAGGGCAGAAGCACTTCCCAGGGTCATGGATGGGGGTGGACTCTGCCCAGGAAGCCTCTCTGCCCCCTCCCCTCTCAGTCCTGCCTCCTAGTCCATTCTTCCTTTTTCCTTTCTGTCTTCATTTAAATTCCCCAGACTATGCTTTGAGAAGCAAGGTTTATTTGGGCCCCTGTCCCTTAACAGGACAACCCGCCCTCCCCAGCACTGATCTCTGCTGTGTCTTGGCCTTGGGTCTGTCAGCACCACAGAGAGAGTCCCTGGGGTCCCCAAACCTGGTGTTATTTTCTCTATGACACGGAAACCCTTCTGTGTGTTCAGGGTCTTCTTAGTGTTCTTAAATGTCTGGGAAGGTTGGATTTCCTCCCAGCAAGGAGGTCACAAAGATGTCTGGGGTCCTAGAAATGGACACATCTAGGGCTAAAGCCCAGGTCTCAGATTCTTACTTGTTCTTTCTGCAGCGCTATGTGACCCTAATTTCCTGGAAGTAACTGAGAATGAAGCTGCATGGTGCTGTAGTATTGTATCATCCAGACCCCAGACATTTCTAGATCACTTTTATGATTTTCTCTACAGCTTGTAACACATTTATTATTATTTACTTCATGCTATTTTTGTTTTTTTGAGATGGGATTTTGCTCTTGTTGCCCAGGCTGGAGTGCAATGGCGTGATCTGAGCTCAACGCAACCTCTGCCTCCCGGATTCCAGCGATTCTCCTGCCTCAGCCTCCCGAGTAGCTGGGATTACAGGCATGCGCTGCCACACCCAGCTATTTTTTTTGGTATTTTTAGTAGAGACGGGGTTTCACTGTGTTGGCCAGGCTGGTCTCCAACTCCTGACTTCAGGTGATCCGCCCGCCTCAGTCTCCCAAAGTGCTGGGATTACATACATGAGCCACTGCGGCCGGCCCATAGTATATTTTTTTCTAAATAAATGTAGTTTACAAAACATCCTTGTTTTAGCAGGGCATGGTGGCTCATACCTGTGATCCCAGCTACTCGAGAGACTGAGCTGGGAGGATGGCTTGAGGCCAGGAGTTGGAGACAAAACATCCTTGTCTTATGCAATATTGTCCATGAAATTACAGATTTTATATGTGCTTAAATGTTTTTCTAACATGTATTAAAATAAACACATGAGTATTAAAATTAAAAAAACAGCTTATTTAACTTTCACCTAAAATCAATTTTGGGAAATGCTGATACAGTGGCATGAACATGGACTTTATATCCAGATAGGCCTGGGGTCAACTACTGACTCTGTCACTTGACTATGTCAACTTGGACAAGTCACTTGGCTTCTGTGATCCTCGATTCCCTGATTTGTAAAAGGAGGATGGTAAAATCCTCCTCGCAGAGTTTTTGGGAATAAGTGAGCTGCTGTGGGAGCCCAGTGCCCAGGCGGGTGTTGAGTACATGATGGTTATCATTGTGGTTATTGCTGTGGAATTCTGGTTATTTTCCAAAGAGAGCGTCTGGAATATTGGGCTTGTGGATTTCTGCTGATGTGCATGTGTGATAAAGTTACTTTTTCGCTCGTTAGGAGTTGTGGCGCATTTGTCATTATTTTCATGTCACAGTTTCACTACCTGTTTGCTCTGCGATTTAGGTCAAGTTGCCTAACTTTTCTGTGCCTCATTTACCTAATTTGTACAATGTGGGTAACTAGTGTGAGTGTGTATTTCCCAGATCTGACCACTAGGGGGCACAGAAGCCCCAGCACCTACTGACCATGGGTATATCAGTGCTGATGGTCTGTAAACATCGTTCTTCCATGAAAGAAACCAGGGCTCCCTGGAGAAATAACTGATTCCAGGGCTGGGTCAGGGAAGCATAGAGGAGCCTGGAGCTTCTTGTGGGGCCAGAAAGTAAGGACCTACACGAAAAATGATGGGGATGTGTCGAAAGGTCACAGATTTCCAAGGAGCTCTCAATGGTCAATTTTGGGACAATATGAACAACATAATAAATAACGATAGTAATGGATTCCAATTCATAAAAACCTATGAGTCCATACTGATATAAATAAATAATTGAATAAATAAATAAATGAGGGAGCAGAAGTACCTTTTTCTTGTAGCAGAATTCCAGCTAATAAATGTAGAAGGAGTGATGGAAATAGAAAATCACTATTTGGCTAACACCACAGTAACTGTTATTTGTAGGCAAGGATCATCATGGAATATGAAGGGGCCCGGAATGAGGCAGGAGTGAGAACAGGTGGAGTGATTTTGTTTCCCTGAGAGGAGGGAAGAAGCAAGCCATGAGTCAAAGCCCTTTGATTTTTGTTTGACAATTCTTCTGTCTATGTTTTCAGATTCTCCCAGCCTGTTGCCTTGTCACAGAGTTGGTTGTGGACTCTGCTATGGCAGGGTTTATAAAGCACCTGCAGGGGCCAGGGACTGTGCTAGGCAGTGGAGCCTGTGTGTGAGTCAAAGGGTCAGGCAGGGCCTAAGCTTGGTCTGATGCAAACCACTGATGTGACTTCTTTCTGGAAAATTCTAAAAATAATCTCTGTCTTCAGGAGGCTCAAGTCTAATGAAGGAGATGACATCCACTTCCTAAAGCCTAGAGATATGAGTGCAGTCATCTCTCAAAGTGGCAGAAGTGGACAGGGGACTCTGAGTTGAGTGGGTGGAACTTGAGCTGGCCTCACAGGGTGGGGTAGGATTTGGGTTGGTGGAGGGCAAAGAGAACGGCTGTGTAGAGCAGTGGTGTGTTGTAGGAGAGGCGCTCTCTGGAGCTCTTTGTATGGAAATCATTGAGGGCAGGGGCTGTTTGTGTTCATTTTTGTATTCCCTGAACTTATAGAGCCTGGCACTTTGGGAGTATTCTATAATTGACTCTTGAATGGAATGATCATTTTGTAACCTGTTAACTGGGCCAGATGTGTTATAAAATATGCAAAAGTGCAGCCTATGTCTTAGAAAATATGCAAAAGTGCAGCCTATTTCTTAGAAAATATGTGAAAGTGCAGCTTATGAGCAGACAGAAAATCTTACTGGAAAAAGATCCCATGTCTGCACAGAGCCTGGTGCGGCCACTTTACTTATGCTGCTGAGTTCTCATCAGTCCACACCGAGGCCACCGTGGGGGCCGGGAGCTCCTCCTCAGACCTTCCTCCGGGTGTCTCAGTCTCTTTACCCCTCTGTTCTCCCAGGTCCTGCTCCCTGTCAGTTCACTCCATCTGGTTTCCTCTCCATGCACTTGGGGTGGGTGTTGCATCCTGTGTCTCATCACTGGGGGCTTCGGGTCCGTCAGATCCATTGATTAAAACACCTCTAAAACAAATGGACTTTCCTCTTGTTAACATGACAACTTCTTATAACGCATTTCAAGAACATTATTTGTGTCAAGAGTCTCTCTGATGTACAGAGGCCCTCCCTTCCCCAGGAAGGAGGTAAGGGGAAGTTGGGAGAAAACACCACCCTGCCTGGGTTACTTATTTCCCTGTTCTACTGTGTACTTGGTAGACGTTCAAAAATATTTGTTGACTTTGTCCATGATCCACATGGCTCTCATATAGTCATTTATTCACACATACATTCAGTGAGGCTTTGAGCGCCTAGTGTGTGCCTGGTATTTGCTAGATGGTGGATGCTGAGATCAGCTGTGCTGCTGTCTCTGAGGAGCTCTCACTATACAGCTGCACCTAGGGTGACCGAATCCACCTGCCCTGCTTTACAGACGTGGAAATTAAAGTGCAGGGAAGTTATGGGATTAGTTCAATGTCACAAGGTCACTAGCCTCAAAGTTACAGGAGTAAAGCAAATTTCCTGACTTGCTGGATTTTCTGTTAGTGTGCAGCTACCTGGCTGCTGCAGGTACAGACGTGGTGAGCTCTGATAGGAGAGAGGACGTTCAGACTGAAGTGGGAGCCCTGAGCACCCTGGATTAGCCAGGAGGACATGCTGGGTCCAGCTGTGACTGCACAAAGGACCATCGGGGACATTTGCATTCTCTTTTTCAGTTTGAGCTTGAAATGAGGAAAACTGATCTCAGAAAGCCAGGAGTGGAAGATTTTTTTTTTTGAGACAGAGTCTCGCTCTGTCACCCAGGCTGGAGTACAGAGGGGCGATCTCGGCTCACTGCAAGCTCTGCCTCCCAGATTCACGCCATTCTCCTGCCTCAGCCTCCTGAGTAGCTGGGACTACAGGCGCCTGCCACCACGCCCGGCTGATTTTTTGTATTTTTAGTAGAGATGGGGTTTCACCATGTTAGCCAGGATGGTCTCGATCTCCTGACCTCGTGATCCACCTGCCTCGGCCTCCCAAAGTGCTGGTATCACAGGTGTGAGCCATCGCGCCTGGCCAGTGGAAGATTTTTCGCAGGGCATTGGTGAGATGGGTCAGAGAAGCCTGTGCTGATGTCTGTCACGGTGTTTCTCACTGAATGGTAATGGTCTTGCTTTGAGTGGGTTCTGTCCATAACTTGGAGCTCTGTGAGGCAGTGACCAGGTGTGATTCACCTTTGTCACTCCAGTGACAGTACACAGCAGGCTCTGATAAATATTTCTTACAAAATAAAACAGAATAAAAAGTAGACATCTGCACAGATGTGGGATGACTGAGCAGCAGCAGAAGCAGGAAAAGTCAGTGTCCCCAGATCAGCTGATATGGGGTTTGGCTTCTAGGAGGTGCCAGGATGGGATTGGGGATCCTGTGGCTCTGCTGCTCTGGGGAACACCCCTATGATTCGGAGTGTCTGCTGTGATTGCTGCATTTCACTTGCTCATGGGTAAGTGAGCAGAGGGTGTGGGGCTTCAGGTGACCCCTTATGGCAGGTGGCTGAGGGAAGATGGGGTGGGTGGCGCGTGGGGGTAGTTTATGCATATTTGAAAGTTGGTTGTATGAAAAGGTGTTAAACTTATTTCAGCCTGTGGAGAGTAGGATGAGGATTGATGAGTGTGAATCAGATACATTTTGACTCAAGATGAAAAAGAACTGTCACAGTAAAGGAAGTTTCCTTGGAAAATTACAAGTTTACTGGCAGAATTCAAGCCAGGGATGGGGGTGTCTGAAAATACCTCTCAATGATTTTTAAGGTAACAAGGGCAGAGCTTGGCTTGGAATGTGGTTTCTCACTGATATCACATATTAAGTATTATAAAACCTGTCCTTTGCAGTGAGACATTGCTCAGTGATGCAGGCTGAGCTCTCTATGACAGTTACTTTCAGTCATGTGGGCAGCTGTGATTGTCTTATCCAGTCTGTGACTTGGACTTCACCAACTACCTCTGTTTCTGCTCCGGCCAGCCCTATCCCCTCCTTTACCCCAGGAGTGAGGTGCATTAACTGATGATGGCCACAAGGTGGCAGTGCTGACCCTCTGTTCTTTTTTTTTTGGTTGCTGCTGTTTTTTTCTTTTTTTTTTTCCGAGAGGGAGTCTCGCTCTGTTGCCCAGGCTGGAGTGCAGTGGCGCGATCTCGGCTCACTGAAAGCTCCGCCTCCCGCGTTCAGGCGACTCTCCTGCCTCATCCTCCCGAGTAGGTGGGACTACAGGCACCCGCCACCACGCCCACCTAACTTTTTGTATTTTTAGTAGAGATGGGGTTTCATCGTGTGAGCCAGGATGGTCTCAATTTCCTGACCTCGTGATCCGCCCACCTCGGCCTCCCAAAGTGCTGGGATGACAGTTGTAAGCCACTGCGCCTGGCCCTTTCCGGTGTTTTCTAAAACCTCTACCAGAATGTGGGCAAGCCTAAGAGGCTTTTAGGATTAAGAAAA
This sequence comes from Piliocolobus tephrosceles, assembly GCF_002776525.5. NCBI lineage: Eukaryota > Metazoa > Chordata > Mammalia > Primates > Cercopithecidae > Piliocolobus > Piliocolobus tephrosceles. Next base: position 15,248,453 of record NC_045454.1, on the reverse strand, counting down.
GATCACGAATGAGGTGAAAGGTAAACTTCATTATTATTTTTCTCTTGTGAGGTTACATAGTTGAGATGAGTATGAAATAGTTGCATTTTAGAAGTGGAAGACACTGGAGAGAAGTGCTTCACGAATCTTAATGTGTTCATGGATCACCCGAAGATCTTGATTAAATACAGGTTCTGATTCTTCTGGTGGGGCCTGAGATTCTCAATTTCTAAGGAGTTTTGGATGATGTCCTTGTTGCTGGTTGGTGGACCACACTTTGAGTAACAAGGTTTGAGGGTCATTTAGAGATTAATTTTCATTGCATGTGATTTATGGCTGAAGAGAGACCAAACTACAGAGAGAGAATATAACTTACCTTCCATAGCAATGCCCTCACTGCATGACTTTTTGCATTTAAGCCCAGGACTTCAGCTTCTCCCTCCAATTCTTGTTCCATGCATCATGTGGCCCCCTACACTGTTGTTCGTGGTATTTTTTACCTTAGGAGCCCAGAACCCCATTTCCACCAACCACTGATCTTGGCTGAAGGTTTCACTTTAACTGGTTCTGCCCTTACTCAAAACCTTCAGGGGCTCTTCTATAATCAAAGATCAAGTTTGAACCTCTGTATCTACTGTTCATGCCTCTACAACATGTGATTCCCCCTTTAGCAAGCTTACATAACTTCCCTATGTTTTTAACTGACTCTTGGTGCTCTGGCTCCCCGTGCTCCTTCCTGTTCCCTACACATACTTCGTTCAGGTCTCTCAGTGGTAGTGGTGGTTACATGGTCTCTGGTGTTAGCCTCACCAAGTTTCTAATCCCATATCCACCACCGACCTTGACAAGTTACTTCCCCTTTCTGAGGGTAAGCATCCTCCTCTGAAATAATTTCAAGTATTGATTGAGAGAGTAAATAGAATAACATCTGCAAGCCGACTCTCATTCCTCGGACCCTCTTTAAAACTAGCATCTACACAGGGTGGGGAACATCACACACCAGGGCCTGTCGTGGGGTGGGGGGAGGGGGGAGGGATAGCACTAGGAGATACACCTAATGTAAATGATGAGTTAATGGGTGCAGCACACCAACATGGCATATGTATACATAAGTAACAAACCTGCACATTGTGCACATGTGCCCTGGAACTTAAAGTATAATTAAAACAAAAACAAAAACAAAAAAACCTAGCATCTACAGTGGTGCCTGACATCTGGTTCCCTGGCTTATGTTTCTCCATGTCTCCACTTCCCTAAGGCTGAACCATTCAAGGCCTAACCTGAACCCTGTCTCTTTTGTGAGCACTTCTCTCTCTCTCTTTCTTTCTCTTTTTCTTTCTTTCCCTTTCTTTCTTTCTTTCTTTTTCTTTCTTTCTTTCTTTCTTTCTTTCTTTCTTTCTTTCTTTCTTTCTTTCTTTCTTTCTTTCTTTCTTTCTCTCTCTCTCTCTTTCTTTCTTTCCTCTCTTTCTCTTCTCTCTCTCTCTCTCTTTCGCTCTTTCTTTTTTGAAGGAGTCTCACTCTGTTGCCCAGGCTGGAGTGCAATGGCGCAATCTCAGCTCACTGCAACCTCCACCACCTGGGTTCAAGCAGTTCTCCTGCCTCAGCCTCCCGAGTAGCTGGGATTACAGGTGTGTGCCACCATGCCCAGCTAAGTTTTTTTTTTTTTTTTTTTGTATTTTAGTAGAGATGGTGTTTCACTATGTTAGTCAGGATGGTCTCGAACTCCTGACCTCAAGTGATCTGCCTGCCTCGGCCTCCCAGAGTGCTAGGATTACAGGCGTGAGCCACCATGCCCGGCCTTATGAGCATTTCTGATCCAGTTAATCTCACCCTTCTATAGATTGTTTCGCCCATGTATTGGCATTTAATTATGTGCCAGTCCTCCCAGTGAGACCCCGTAGGGAGGCTGGAAGGGTATTGGTTGTGTGAGAATTGAAGGCTAATTGAGTGAGTTCTTTTCTTACTACCCCATGAGTGTTAGAGCTGCCATCTCTTTTTTTTTTTTTTTCCCAACCATTGCCAGCAGCAGTTCCTCCTGCACCAGCAGCACCAGACCCTGGCAGGCATGGGAATACCTCAGGGATTGCTCTTGTCAGGGTCCTTCCTGCCTCTGGGTTTTGGTTGAATTGGCATTTTCTTTTGCATCTTATCAGATGGCCCCTCCGAGGAGGTGATTGATGATATCCTTTTATGGAAACCCTAAGATAATAGATAATAATTCTAAGGAAGTTTATCACAGTATTTTCTTTTCTTTTTTTTTTTTTTGGAGACAGAGTTTCACTCTCGTGCCCAGGCTGGAGCGCAATGGCACCATGTCCACTCACTGCAACTTCTGCCTCCTGGATTCAAGTGATTCTCCTGCCTCCGCCTCCTGAGTAGCTGAGATTACGGGCATGCACCACCACACCTGGCTAATTTTATGTTTTTAATAGAGATGAGGTTTCTCCATGTTGGTCAGGCTGGTCTCGAGCTCAGGTGATTCACCCTCCTTGGCCTCCCAAAATGCTGGGATTACAGGTGTGAGCCACTGTGCCCGGCCTGACCACAGTATTTTCTAACTTAAACAACTTGGTGGCAGGAGATGTGTACACTTTCCTATTTCATAAAATTTACAACAGATTCAGAAGAGATTAAGGACAAAGGACCAAATGGGGAGGACAGGTTTGTTTAAGGGAGGTCATGTACTTTCAATCTGGAGTCTATGAATTGTTCATTCAACTCTATGTGGAAGTGTGCATCTTTGCATGTGTGGTCGTATATTTGGATCACATGATTCATAATTCTGTCCCTGTCAGTGGCAATTAGGAGCTCATGTCAGGCTTATGAGAATAAAATATATGGGTGTGCACTACTACTGAAGCCAGGGTTTCTGACATCTGGAGAGAAAATAGGCCAGGAAGGCTGGTCACTTCACTTAGTTCACTTAGTGTCGTGCCTTCTCTCTCTCTCTCTCAACAGAGTCTCACTCTGACACCCAGGCTGGAGTGTAGTGGAGTACAACTCACTTCAACTTTCACCTCCTGGGCTCAACTGATCCTCCCATATCAGCCTCCTGATTAACTGGGACTACAAGCACATGCCATCATGCCGAGCTCATTTTTTGTTTTGTTTATTTGTTTGTCTGTTTTTGTAGAGATGGGGTTTCACCATATTGCCCAGGCTGGTCTCGAACTCCTGGGCTCAAGTGATCTAGCCATTTTGGCCTCCCCAAATGCTGGGATTACAAATGTGAGCCACCATGCCCAGCCCTGCCTTCTCTTTTTATTAGACAGCAGTCTACTCACTCATCATGTTCCCAATAAGAGGATTTTTAACCTTCTCATTTTCCTACCAGGGGTCCATGCCAAAGTCCATATGTATTTATTTGTGTCTAGAATTGGATTTTTTTTGAAAAGAGAAGCCCAAGGAATGGTTTCCTAGCTGATTTCCAGGATTCTAATCTTCATTGTCTAAACTTTGAGTTTCCATCCCTGGATACTGGTTAGAGTCACTTGTAGGGCATTTGAAACCTACCAATGTCTGTGCCTTCTCCAAGTATGTCTGATTCGATTGGTGCATGGTGTGGCCCAGCCATTGGTTGGTTAAGAATGCTTCCAAGGAAAATGGTCATTTTATTGTGGAGGAATTTTAGTCCAGGGCTCAAAGTTAACATCCTGTTAGTTAGAGATATCGACATCTCAGGGCATCCTAATACGGATGGAGAAGGCACAAAATCATCTCTTTGGCTTTCTTGCCCAAAGTGCATAACCTCAGTTTAATCTTGAGAAAAAATTAGAAAAATTTAAGCTGAGGATAACTCTACAAAACAACACACCAATACTTTTCAAAAATGTTAAGGTTATGAAGGCAAAAGAAATTCTGAGGAACTGTCCCAGATTAAAGGAGACTGAGAGGACAGAACAATAAGATGCAATGTGTGGTCATACATTGAACTCTGTTCCAGAGAAAGGACATTAGTGGGAAGATAAAGAGGATTTGAATAAGGTTTGTAGATTCATTCATTGTATGATGCCAGTGATCATTTATTGATTTTAATGTTTGCACTGTGGTTATCTAAAACAATATTTAGGGAAATTGAGCAGAAAGTATATGGGGACTCTATATTTGGAACATTTTTGAAAGTCTGAAATTATTTCAAAATGAAAAGTTTGGAAAAAAAAGAAGAAATCTAGGTATTTCTGTTAAGTTGCCAGAGTTGAAGACCATTTCCCAAGTTATCTTGCCTAATATTGTAGAGTAATCTTCCTGGAAATGCTATTTGTCATGTTTGTGAGCTTCTCAGAGCTTTTCAGTGACTTCTCTTATCTGTAGGATGAAGTTCCCATTCCTTAGGCTGTCATTCAGAGCCCTCATAGCCCAGCCCCAATCTACTCCCTTGATTTACATTGAAGGACTTGACCCACATTTTACTTCCTCATTTCCAAACATTTTCTAATTCTTTTCCCTGTTCATATCATACCCTTGCCTGTGTTCTCAGCCTCCTGAGTTGTTCTTTGTCCTAATGGCCCATTTCAGATCCTGTCTCTTCATTGAAGCCTGTATAGTTATTTCTGTTAGAAGCAGTCATCTTTCCTTTCTTTGAATTCCTGTAGGTACAACGGTATGGAGTGAAATATGAGTTTTATTTTATTATATTATATTTTAGAAAAAATCAATTTATTCTGCTCATTAAAAGTTTTTCTTTTAAAAAAACTTAAAATTTTGATTGGAGAAGGATTAGAGATTAAATTGTTGATGTTTGAATTTCACTGTGGTTTAAAAAAAACTTTAATTTTAGGTTCAGGGTACATGTGCAGCTTTGTTATGTAGGTAAACCTGTGTCACAGGGGTTTAATGTACAGATTATTTCATCACCCAGCTACTCAGCCTAATACTCAGTAGTTACGTTTCCTGCTCCTCTTCTTCCTCCCACTCTCCACCCTCTTGTAGGCCCCAGTGTCTGTTGTTCCCTATTTTATGTCCATGTGTTCTCATCATTTTGCTCCCACTTATTTTTTAATTTTAATTTAATGTAATGTTATTTATTTATTTATTTTTTCGAGATGGAGTCTCGCTCTATCACCCAGGCTGGAGTGCAGTGGCGCCATCTCGGCTCACTGCAAGCTCTGCCTCGCGGGTTCTGGCCATTCTCCTGCCTCAGCCTCCTGAGTAGCTGGAACTACAGGCACCCACCACCATGCCCAGCTAATGATTTTGTATTTTTAGTAGAGACGGGGTTTCACTGTGTTAGCCAGGATGGTCTCGATCTCCTTACCTCATGATCCACCCGCCTCAGCCTCCTAAAGTGCTGGGATTACAGGCGTGAGCCGCCGCGCCCAGCCTTATGCCCACTTATAAGTGAGAACATGCAGTATTTGTTTTTCTGTTTCTGTGTTAGTTTGCTAAGGATAATGTCCTCTAGCTCCACCCATGTTCCTGTAAAAGAGATGATCACATTATTTTTTATGGCTGCATAGTATTCTGTGGTGTATATGTACCACATTTTAAAAATGCAGTTTTCCATTGACAGGCATTTCGGCTGATTCTATGTCTTCTCTATTGTGAACAGTACTGCAGTGAACATTTGTGTGCATGTGTCTTTATGATAGGATGATTTATATTCCTCTGGGTATATACCCAGTAATGAGATTGCTGGGTCAAATGGTAGTTCTGTTTTTAGCTCTTTGAGGAATTGCCATACTGCTTTCCACAATGATTGAACTAATAATTGACACTCCCACCAACAGTGTATAAGCACCCCCTTTTCTCCACAGCCTTGCCAGCATGTTATTTTTTTTTTGACATTTTTGATAATAGCCATTCTGACTGGTGTGAGATGGTATCTCACTGTAGTTTTGATTTGCATTTCTCGAATGATCAGTGATAGTGAGCTTTCTTTCCTATGCTCTTTGGCCACATGTATGTCTTCTTTTGAAAAGTGTCTGTTCACCAGGCGGAGTGGCTCACACCTGTCACCCTAGCAATTTGGGAGGCTGAGGTGGGTGGATTGAGGTCAGGAGTTCAAAACCAGCCTAGTCAACATGGTGAAACCCTGTCTCTACTAAAAATGAAAAAAAAAAAAAAAACCTGGATGTGGTGATGGGCACCTGTAATCCCAGCTACTTGGGAGGCTGAGGCAGGAGAATTTCTTGAACTCGGGAGGTGGAGGTTGCAGTGAGCTGAGATCACGCCACTACACTAAAAAAAAAAAAAAAGGTGTGTTCATGTCCTTTGCTCACGTTTTAGTGGGGTTTTTTTTTCTTGTAAATTTGTTTAAGCTCCCTATAGATGCTGGATATTATATTTTTGTCAAATGCATAGTTTGCAAATATGTTTTCCCACTCTGTAAGTTGTCTGTTTACTCTGTTGATAGTGTCTTTTGCTGAAAGCATGAGTTTAGGATTCAGAAATATGTGAGTCTGAGTCCTAGTTCCACCTTTTGTCAGGTGAGATAAGGGACAAGTTAATTGATGTCTTGGAATAGAGGGATAATAGTGCCTACTTAAAGGGTCATTGTGAGCATTGGATGAGGTGCAAACATAAAGGTCCCCAGCATGTAGCAGATTACTTCCTCTTCATTCCTGTAGCTCAGTGGTTCCAAAGGTATTGTGGGTGGTGTGTACTCTCTTACCAAATTTTCTATAGATCCTTCAAAAATATTTGTATCTGGTCATCACTAAGATGACCACGAACTGAACTGAATGCTTAGGACTTTAAGAAGTTCAACTGACATTTGGATTTTTGTGAATGCAACTCAGTAAATAAGTTATCTATCAACAGAGGAATGTAACCCAGCAGAGGACGAAGGGAATGATAATGGGATTGTAAATGGGAGAAAGCTGTGATGCCTGCCACACTCATCCCTTTGTTCTCAGTCAGACAATATCAAGAAAGTACAACTTCTAAAATTATGTAAAGGAAAATAAACACCTCAGGACTGCCAAACTCATTTCACCAAAGCGATACTTCAGCCTGGAGATTGAGTCATGCAAGACCATCATTTTTTCCCCAAATGAACAACTGTTACTTTACAACCTTGTGTCAAAGCATTGTAAGTTAGCCAGAGCCTCAGGAGAAGACGAAAAGGCCCTAGGCATATCCGGATGACCTCCCTCACAAATTGTTTTTTTGCTGTCCTGGGACCGCATTTGAAGTATATTTGTGGAATAAACTCTTCCAAGTACTCTTGAATATTGGCTTCTCATAACTATGGAGATCATGCCATTGGACTAGGAAAAAAAACCCAGGACTTTAGTTACAAATAAATGCATTCATGATGATTGCTAACCCAATATCAAGCAGAACAAGAGTGAATTATGTGGATTATGTGGGGGTAAATTGATACAGGACTAAAATGATTTTTTCATGACCTTTTTTGTAAAAAAAACATTGCTGACTTTTTTTATGTTTTGTTCTCCAGAGTCAAAAAAAAATTTTTTTTTTTCCTTTTGAGCTTTTTAGTGTACAACAAATTGGGTAAAGTATAATTTTGTGAGCACAGTTTGAAAGATTTATTTTTCTCTCTACCCAATTTCTACAAAAATAAACTATTTGTGCATATTCTTAATTTATGGCAATATAGGTATTTGCATAAATTCCATAAGAATTTGTTTTCTCTTGTAACAGGACACAATCAGAGACACTGGTTATTTTACTAAGGCTTTGAGTGAAATGGTATATTTTCGGATATGACCAGAATGCTATGAGGAATTGAGATTGACTTTATAGAACTCACAAAAAACCTCTTTTTTTTTTTTTTTTTTGAGACGGAGTCTTGCTCTGTCGCCCGGGCTGGAGTGCTATGGCCGGATCTCAGCTCACTGCAAGCTCCGCCTCCCGGGTTTACGCCATTCTTCTGCCTCAGCCTCCGGAGTAGCTGGGACTACAGGTGCCCGCGACCTCGCCCGGCTAATTTTTTTTTTTTTTTGTATTTTTAGTAGAGACGGGGTTTCACCGTGTTAGCCAGGATGGTCTCGATATCCTGACCTCGTGATCCGCCCGTCTTGGCCTCCCAAAGTGCTGGGATTACAGGCTTGAGCCACCGCGCCCGGCCAAGAACTCACAAAAAGCCTCTTAGACGGACTGACCTGGTTACCTTGTCTATGCAGTTTCTTTAAAAAGTTAATGATCTGTGGTAAGTAAAGAATGTCACTTTCTGATAGGGCCAGGAATCCCCAAGTTATTTTGAGACCTCAAGAAAAGAGGAATTCACGGAATTCATACAAGTATCTACATGCACAGATAAGTCCCTGGCTTGTATAGCCTTGAGAGGCTTTTGGAAGTCTAACCTGAGATTCCTTACGATAAAGGTCTCAGCAAAGCCAATTTAAAAAGACTTTCTATGGCCAACCACTATTGTTGCTGTACTTTATGCAAATAATCAGGCCAGGTATAAGACTAAAGCTTATTTTGCAAATACATTTGTCCTACTATGATTTGTCTTTCATGAAAATGGGAGCCTGGAGAGAGAAAAATTTGTGTTTCAGAAGAAAACTTCAGTACAACTGTTATTAAATTCTAGGCTTGTTCATTATTTTTGAGTTTTATTATTTGCCTATAATTTGGACTGAATCCTAAATTCTTTCCTGGCTATGAGTATCAAAAGTAATGATTTCAAGATTTTCTTCCATTTTGGAATATTAGAAATGAAAAATGTGCTTTTCTTCAAGCCCTGAAAACTGAAACTAGACAAGTTAGGTAAACTTTTGGAGAAATCACAGCAACTTATATATAAACAACCTTTGTGCCTGTTGATGTATGGACTACACAAAAGGGTCACATGAACACTGGATTTGGACTGAGATTCAGAGAAATCTGTGAGAGTGTCACTGCAGTTAGAAGATGCTTCAGAGACTCTAGAAAAATGAGTCTATAGGCCAGGCGCTGTGGCTCATGCCTGTAATCCCAGCACTTTGAGAGGCCGAAGCGGGCGGATCACGAAGTCAGGAGATCAAGACCATCCTAGCTAACCCGGTGAAGCCCCGTCTCTACTAAAACTTACAAAAAATTAGCCGGGTGTGGTGGCGGGTGCCTGTAGTGCCAGCTACTCAGGAGGCTGAGGCAGGAGAATGGCCTCAACCCAGGAGGCGGAGCTGGCAGTGAGGCGAGATCGTGCCACTGTGCTCCAGTCTGGGCGGCAGAGCCAGACTCTGTCTCAAAAAAAAAAAAAACCAAAACAAAACAAAAAAAAGAAATGAGCCTATACTATAGATTGCTGCAGACATTACAGGTGAGCCAATGTGCAACTGAAAGTGTTAGTGGTGATGGCCCAAAGAATTGCTCTAATTGAGGAGGCAGTTGTGTATCCTCAACTGGATTCCAGGATTATACCTTTTTTTTTCTTGTTGTTGTTGCTATAATTAGTCCTTGGTCCTTTTCTGATTTGACTTCACCCCCTTTTCCATGGGAGATGACTTCCTAGGAATGAGCCTTCGTAGTGATGTAAGATCAGATGAAACATACAGCCACAAAGTCATGTATTTAACAGTGATTTCTCTGAAAAATTTAGAATAATATAGGGGGTGGGCAGGTGTGGTGCCCTGCCCATAGACTGCGCCCGGCCTATAGACTCATTTTTCTAGAGTCTCTGAAGCATCTTCTGAAATCTTCACATTTTGAAAGCCTAAGGTGGAAGGATCGCTTGAAGCCAGGAGTTCAGGACCAACCTGAGCAACAAAATGAGACCACATCTCTACAAAAAATAAGATAAAATAAATTAGCTGGGTGCAGTGGTGCATGCCTGTAGTTTCAGCTATTCGGGAGGCTGATGTGGGAGGACCTCCTGAGCCCAGGAGTTTGAGGCTACAATGAGCTACGATCATGTCACTACACCCTAGCCTGGGTGACAGAGTAAGACCTTATCTCTTAAAAAAAAAAAAAGCAGGGTCAGGGGTGGGGGGAACAGGAAGGCAGAAAGCCTCAGGGATCTCCAGATGATTGCCCTTTAAATAGTTCTTTGCTGGCCTCAAAATCTTTCAAGATGTATAGCGTTTCATAAAACAAGGCATGCCAATTATAACTTCAGGTGTGCAATCAAAATCTAGCTCCTAAAACTAAAGCCTGTTAAGTTTTATTCTGATATTTATCATTCCAGGCACAGAACAAAGCCAAGATGAGATCAATTATTCTTCTACCTATCCCATCTCTTGCTACCTGCCTTCCCCCCTGTAAGGAAATATATAAATACTAAGCCTTCTGCAACCTCTTCAGAGAGAACACCATACCCACAGAAGTTTTCTGTGATTCATATTTTTCCAGGGTGCACTCTCAAGCTCTGGCTCAATAAACCTTAACTGGTTAAGACCCTTGCCTCAGTCACTCATTCTGGATGACCACCATGAGTCTTGCACAGGCCTTCACTGATCTCTTTGCTACCCAGGTGATGTGTACCTAGGTGAATTAGGTTCCCACGAGTCAAACACTCTTCTCCCTTTGTGCCTCCTCTACCTCCCCCTCCTCATTCAGTGCTGTGTGCCCAGGTCTGGGCCCAGCTCCCAGGCCATTAGTATTAGCCTAAGAAAGCAAAACTAGGAAGAACAGTCTGAGAAGGAAGTCAGAGGCCAACAGGCATGAAAAGAGGCAGATGGGACTGTCATTTCTCAGAGCCACCCACTCTGGGTGTGTTTTATGACTGCTACTGGATTTGGAATCTTTTCCTCTTTGTGGCCATAATGGGAACTCACCCTTCTCCTACTTCCTTCCTGTTACACTTTCTATTCATAGGGAACTCCATTTGTGACCAGAGAATGGCTGTAAAAATAGTTGACAGTTGAGTAAAACTGACTTTATAATGACTGCGAACCTGGCTCTGTTTTTTTCCAAAAGAGACTGGGATTCCTCAAAGCCAGCTTTTATGCAGGGCTGTGCAGTTGTGAGTGTGGCATTAGGGAACAGATGCATAAGTGAAGGGTGAGACAGAACACAAAATGCTGGCTCTTTGTCAAATCCTGAAAGTAGAGGCGGCAAAAATCATTCTGGAAGGTGGATGTCATTTAGGAGACCTTGGAAATCTCAGGGTATCCTCTTCCCAGGTGAAGTGGAGGATGAGGTTAAATTATGGAGTTGGGTGATAGTGGGTACATTACTTCTCTGCCTCATTTTTTTTTGACGGAGTCTCAATCTGTCACCCAGGCTGGAGTGCAATGGCGCGATCTCGGCTCACTGCAAGCTCTGCCTCCTGGGTTCATGCTATTCTCCTGCCTCAGCCTCCCGAGTGGCTGGGACTACAGGCTCCTGCCATCAGACCTGACTAATTTTTTTTTTGTATTTTTAGTAGAGATGGGGTTTCACCATGTTGGCCAGGATGGTCTCAAACTCCTGACCTTGTGATACGCCTGCCTCAGCTTCCCAAAGTGCTGGGATTACAAGTGTGAGCCACCGCACCCAGCCTGCTTCATTTTTTTAATCTGTAAAAATGGGGATAACATGCAGGAATTTTTGTGAAGATGTTAGCTACATGGAAAGATCTTAGAATAGTGCCTGGCACATAGTGCCAAGTCAGTGCAAACTATTATGATTATGGGAATAGGAAAAGGTGCCATCCTGGACGTGTAGGGTGAGGAGGTATTTTCCAGCCAGGGTCCTAGCAGGCCAACTGGAGATGAAGATGGTTAAGCAGAAGCAGCTTAACTTCCAGGAGTGGAAGGATTGGGGAGCAATAACTCATGCACAAGATTCTGTGAAAATGCCTTTACCCAACAGCAGGGATACCCAGAATGCGTGTGGCTTCTGTCACAATTGTTTTCTGAGAGTGTGTCCTAGACTCAAATGGCTTTGATGTAAGCCAAGTACAGAAACAGGCTTCAGGGCTGCCTTGCACATAGCATTCATCTCATCAAAGAAAGCATTCGTCTTGTTAAAGGAAAATATTCATTTTGCTAAAGGAATCCCCTCTTGTAACCCTGGTTATTACTTTTGTCTCAGTACTACTCTTGTTTATAGGTTGTAAAGAGAAAGACTGAAGAAGTGTGAAATATGGAAGTGCATGTATGAATTAACAGGGCAGAATTGGGACTGGTATGTGTAAGTTAAGAGAAGGCGCGTATCAATTTATGTGAACATAAAGAGGATTTCTTGTTTTAAACAGACCTCTTTGTATAAATAATGTGGGCTGTCTTAAGTGGATGGCAGATTCTATCACGAGAACAGCCCAGCAGAGTCCCAAGAGAATGGGGAGCATGACTTCTTTCTCAATGGCAAGTTAAGAGTGTGTAAGTCGATGAAGAGAGAGGAGATGAAGAAGAAGATGGGTGAGGATGAGAGAAATGGGATGGTGAAAAGAACAGACTGAAAGGAATGTTTACCGAGTGCTCATTGGGTACAGGCTCTGTGACTAATACCTTACACATCTTAATTTACTCTTGGACTGTCATCTTCAGATACAGTAAGAGTCATCTTTGTGCTGCAGATGAGAAAAGGCTGTGGGAGGTGAAGTGAGTGGTCCAGGATCATCCAGCCAGTTCGTAGCAGAGCTGGTGTGTTTCACCTCAAAGTTGGTGCTCTTGCCTGTGATTCACACAGAACAGTGAGATATAGAAAGAAGGCAAAGGAAATTTTTGTTGTGGGTGATGTTTATGAAAGTTACCAGTGTCAGGCCTCCCCAAAATGTCCACATCCTTATCCACGGAACCTGTGCATGTTACTTTATTTGGCAAAAAGACGTCACTCTTGAGATGGGAGGTTATTCCGGATTATCTGGTGAGGCCCAGTGTAATCAGAAGCGTCCTTGTAAGTGAAAGAGGGAGGCGGGAGGGTCAGGGTGAAAATGCTGCAGCTGGAGAGACTCCACTAACCATTGCTGGCTGTGAACATGCATCAAAAGACATTTCAACTAATGTAGTTATAGATCTAATTGGCTTTTATTTGTGATTCAGGATTTGGGGCAGCTCCCACTCTACGAACACAATGATAGCTCCCCCTGGGCAATGCAATAACAGAACAATGGGTTTTGTCAAATTGGAACCAGTAAACAGAGCCATAGAAATAAATGGATTGGTTAACATCAGGGTACTTCAGGTTACGTTTTTTTGGGGTAAATGTTAAAGCAGACGGGACTTCCTTATGATGTTGACTTAGGGAGACTGGAATCTTCTGTTTTCAGAAAACACTAGTCTGTTTTGAGATCTGCTTCCTTAAAATTCCAGTTGGAGTATGTAGCATTTAGCATGAGTGGGTCTAATTTGGAGTCTTTAGACTCTCACTGAAGTGAGAGTGTGACCAAAACTTAAAGCATTAGCATTACCCTCAGTTATCATCATTTTTGGCTTCCATCATTTATAGGTTATGATACCCTCCTAATCACACATTTCTTTGAGTTTATGTAATTCCAGCCAAATAGAGACCATTTGATATTTGATGGATGGCATCACGCAAACGTTTAAAACTTTTAGAGATTACAGCACACCAGGGAGACCGCTAGTATGACTGTGAGGAAGATAATGTTAAGAGTTTGGAGTATGCACCTTTGGCAAGATGCAAACCAACTGAAATAGAATAGATCAAAGAATGAACCAGATGAGTGTAGCCATTTTAACCAAGGAGCATGTTTGTTAATTTTTGTAACTGAGACTCTATAACACCTGATATATTTGTCCATGTGCAACAAGAAGCATCATAAACTATACAGACTCCTCTCTGATCAGCCAATAGGGAGCAATTTTATTATCTAGCGTTGCATGCCTGGGTTAAATTAAAACAGGCAGTGAGAACAAGTAAGTCTAGGAGTCTGACTCTAAAAGGGACCATAGTACATTTGAACAAACAGTTGTGTTAAAGATGCTGCTAACGTCAGCCATTGGGTGGACTAAAGGATCTCATACATAAAAATTTGGGGTTGACACGATAGATTAGACACTCAGTTAATCTATCATTCTATGTATATTCTCAAATATAACATCCCAATCAAAGCCTTGGTAATATAAGGGATGTTTTAAAATATGTCCCATTATAAAGATAGCAGATTCTCACTGAACTTGTGCAAATAACTGAATTACAATAAACATATGAATACTCATGAATAGTTGCCTAGTTCTGTGGCAGGTAGGGAGCAAAAGTAAGTATTATAATTTTTGTTCACAAAAGTCTACTTTACCAAATTGCAGTAAGCTATAGATAGCTTAAAAGATGAAGAAATTCATAAATCTGAAAAAGAAAACACTTAAAGAATTGGCAAATTTTCAAATAAAAAAATCTTAAAAATGGGCCAGATGCAGTATCCCAGCACTTTGGGAGGCTGAGGCAGGCGGATCATGAGGTCAGGAGATCGAGACCACGGTGAAACCCCGTCTTTACCAAAAATACAAAAAACTAGCCGGGCGTGGTGGTGGGCGCCTGTAGTCCCAGCTACTCGGGAGACTGAGGCAGGAGAATGGTGTGAACCCAGGAGGCGGAGCTTGCAGTGAGCTGAGACCACGCCACTGCACTCCAGCCTGGGTGACAGAGCCAGACTCCATCTCAACAAACAAACAAACAAACAAACAAAAACTTAAAAACATTATCCTCATTATTATTCAGTTCAATGAAATTGATGTTTTTTTCATTCTGTGTTTTGGTGAGCAATTTCAGGAAGGTATCAGCCTGTTTGCAAGTTCTTGGACAGTTCAGTGGTATGATCTTCAAGTTATCAGAAACTTGTGTTCGAGAGTGCTTGTCAGAGTCTTTTCCATAAATCTTGAAGAAGAAGCAATTTTGAATGGTAGCTGATTGCAAATGCTTTGAGGAAGAATAAAAACAACAGTCTGTAAATGACAAAGATTGAAAATGACTATGGTTAAAACTCTGAGGGGAGTTCATTATGATAAAGACACGGCTCACATAGAAATTTAGTTACTTCTGTGGCATATGACATTATGACTGATAACATATTCGATTTCTAGGAATCTCACGTAATTTTTGGAACACTCATATCAGTAACATACCCGTAAGTATAACTTAGAGAAGGTTTAGCAGCACTTATCAGTTGACAATGCTTTCCATGTAATTTAACATATCAAATAAGGCAGCTTTTCCACTTAGCTTCTGTTTTTCAACTGGATTACTGAGTTCTTGGTGGAGCCCATTAATGAATACGGCCAGCAAAGTATAGGCTTGTATATGTTGAAAAAATTTTCTAGGAAATTCTAATGCTCCCAGCTAAAGAACTATTGTTTTAGCCTCACGTTCTACCTATTAGAACAGGAGTTCTCCATCCTGGTTACGTGTTAGTAGCATCTGGGAAGGCTTAAAAATTACCAATACCTGGGTCCCACTCCAGATAGTAGGTCAGAATTTATGGGTGGGGCTTGAGCATCATTTAAAAAAATGTTTCTCAGTGATTCCATTGTGTGGCTATATTTCCCGTCAGATTTCTCTGATTTCTTGTGGCATTCACTTTTTTCTATTTTGGTATCACGATTATTTTTCATATCTTATCTCCTGTCTTAGGCTGTATGTTCTCTGGGGTAGGGACCTTGCCTTCTTCATTTCTGTATCTTTCATGAACACATGAATTGGTCATCAGGAAAAGATTCTCAACCACACATAGGTTGTGTCCTGAATCTCAGGTTCACACATTAATGCTAGAGTCATTGTTCTCCATGAGGTCAGAGGTTGCTTGTTTTGAAGAGTATGTGGGTAACTCCACAGTTCAGATAGTGGATGGGAGATTACCCTGTTTCTTTTTTTTGTTTTGTTTTTTTTGAGACGGAGTCTCGCTCTCTCGCCCAGGCTGGAGTGCAGTGGCGCCATCTCGGCTCACTGCAAGCTCCGCCTCCAGGGTTCACACCATTCTCCTGCCTCAGCCTCCCGAGTAGCTGGGACTACAGGTGCCTGCCACCATGCCCGGCTAATTTTTTGTATTTTTAGTAGAGACAGGGTTTCACCGTGTTAGCCAGGATGGTCTCCATCTCCTGACCTCGTGATCCACCTGCCTCGGCCTCCCAAAGTGCTGGGATTACAGGCGTGAGCCACTGCGTCCGGCAGATTACCCTGTTTCTAAGCATAGCATTGGAACTAAGAGTTCTATGTGTATATGGGATAGAGGTGCAGGGATGTGTAGGAAGACAGTTCTAATTAGGATGGAGGAATTATACTAGGAAGTAGAGGTAAAGGAATTGAGAAGGATTAGTAAAGAGAAGAAATGTGAACTTATAAAATATGCCAGAATAGGCCCCTTTAGATTCTTCAGTAGATGAGTGAACTAGATTTTAGGAAGGTAATGAGACAGTCATATGCAAGGAAGATTTTGAAGACTGGAGACAGGGAGTCAAGCAGGACTTTGAACAGTTGTTGAGGTCTGTGGGAATGGAGAGAATGACGCAAGTGAGAGATGTTAAGAAAGGATCAGAAGACTTTCATAGTGTATTGAATCTGGGAAACAAATGAGCAGAGGTTGGGGATAATTATGTCTAAGAGACAATGGGGTACAGGAAGCATGCAGACCAGGGAAGAAGAGACCTGCAGGAATTAGTGCTGAGAAGCAGGAGTTTATTGGGAGGAAGAGGAGATCCAGTCCCAGTATACAGGTCTCTCTCCCAAGCATGGCAGTCAGCCCTGCAGGAAACAGGACAAGAGGAAAGGCCATCATACCTGCCAGTCTTCCTGAAATGCAGAAACTACACCAGGGCTACTATGTCAGAGCCACCCTGGCAAGTATTCCAGTCATGATGCTGACAGTGGCCCTAGCTGAGAGGCCAGGAGAACTTCCTTGCATTGAAGCATCTGTCATGGAAAGAAAAGAAAAGAAAGAATGAAGGTGATGCCATTTTACAGTGGGGTACCCCAGGAACCAGCTCCTAGCATGAAGTAGTCTCTACTTGTTTTTTTAAGGAATACATTATTTTTTGTGGGAAGCTTGCTGGGAGGTGATTAGCCATCTGTATTCTTGCAGGGTTTTTTCCCTGTCACCATGTTTCTAGGCTGGTGATCAGGCTTCTGCCAATTTCATCCTGGCCTTTCTTTACTTAGATATTTTTGAAGGCTTTGTGATGTGAAAAAGCTGATTGCTATCTTATGTGTCATTAGAACTTTCCACCTTTTCACGGTTGCATCTTTTTCTCAGTGTCTTACTTTTGGCAGGTCTCTATGGCAGGGAGTTGATTGACAGAAGGCCCAGGTCAGGGCATTCCAAATTGACCACCTCCTTTGCACGGAGACCTCTCTTTCCAGGGGCTCTCAGAAGGGGTATGGAAGCAAGCCCAGTATTGTGAGACTCTGTTTAACTCTGACGGGTGACTGGTTGGAGGACGCCCCATCAGCCTTGCCTAAACTCACTTAGAACTGCACTGTTATCTAAAACTTCCTTTTCTTTCTCCTTCACAGGAATCAAATCTGCATCGTGGTCTGAGGGCTCTCCTGGGCTCCTCTCACACCTGCCCCACTTTCCCTCACGGGTGTTTTTCCTAATAAATCATCTTGCATGTCTAATCCCATCTTGGTTGCATCTCATTGGGTAAAAACTAACATACTTGGTTTGATTCTTTGCACTTAGCTTTTTTTCTCTCTCTTTCACATGTAGCCAGTAACTATGTCCTCGTGTTTTCTGTGTTGCCTCTTTTTTAAATATGTGTGTGTATTTACGTAAGATATCTTTTACACACACACACACACACACACACACACACACAGACACACAGACACATAACCTTTTGCATCTGTTTCTTTATTTCTATTGGAACCGTTTACTTTTGGCCCTCACCAGTCAACTCAGGTTGATTATTAATGCTATGTTAGCTACTGTTGAGGGGCGCCTGCTATGGGCCAGGCCCTGTGCTAAATACTTTACCTGTATCTCATTTGTTTTATACAATAACCCTGTCAGGTAGACATTATTTCCATTTTACAGATGAGACGACAAAGGCTTAGAGTGGCGAAAAAACTTTCCTGATGTCATATGACTGGTGAGAAGTAGACTTGAGATTTGATTCTAGGACTATCCAACTTGAAGCTAATGATAATAGTAGTAATATACCAGCTAAAATTTATGAGACATTTCCTCTGTGTGAGGCATTTTGCTGAAGGTTTCATTGATGATTACATTAAACCCTTAAAACCAAGCAATGAAGCAAACACTGTTACTGCAATTTTCAGTTGAGAAATCTGAGGCTCAGAGAAGTTAAGAATCTTGTGCAAGAAATTTGTAACTGTAAACTCTTACATTACAAAAGAGGAAACATCTCAAATCAACAACCTAATTTACAACTTCATGATATAGGAGAAAAACAAACTAAACCCAAACACAGTGAATGGAGGAAGTAATAAGGATTAGAGTTGATATAAATGAAATGGAGAATGGAAAAACAGTAGAGGAAATCATTGAAACCAAAAGTTGGTTCTTCAAAATAAGATCAACAAAACTGATAACCATTAACTAGATTGACTAAGAAAAAAAGAGAGAAGATTGAAATTGCTATACTCAGAAATGAAAATGGACTCCCAGCATGGTGGCTTATACCTTCAATCCCAGCACTTTGGGAAGCCAAATCGGAAGGATTGCTTGAGGCCTGGAGTTTGAAACCAGCCAGGGCAACATAGGGAGATCCTGTCTCTACAAAATTAAAAAAAAAAAAAAAAAATCAGCCAGGCATGGTGGCATGCGCCTGTAGTTTCAGCTACCTGGGAAGCTGAGTTGGGAGGATCACTTGAGCTCAGGAGGTTGAGACTATAGTGAGTTGTGATCACACCTCTGCACTCCAGCCCAGGCTAGCCTAAAGAATGAGACTCTTTCTCTCTCTCTTGCTCTCAAAAAAAAAAAAAAAAAAAAAAAAAGAAAAAGAAAAAGAAAGAAGAAAAGAAAATGAAGATATTATATATCAGTTCTAGAGAAATATTGTTTACAAAAATACTATGAATAACTGCATGCCAATAAAGTGGATAACCTAGGTGAAATGGACAAATTCCTAGAAACACACACAAAAAATCTAAATAGATCTATAATTAGTAGGAAGTTTGAATAAAAATTTCATTTGACAAAATTCAATATTCTTTCTTAATAAAAGCATGCTAGTATGACTGGAAGGAAACCATCTCAGTATAATAAACGCAGTATATGAAAAGCCCAAGGCTAACATCATACTCAATAGAGAAAGACTGAAAGTTTTCTCCCTATGATCAGGAACAAGACAAGGATGCCTGCTTTTGCCATGTCTGTTTAACATAGTATTACAAGTCCTAGCCAGAGAAGTTAGGCAAGAAAAAAAAAGAAAGACTTTCAGATGGGAAAGAAGAAGTAAAATTATCTGTCTGTTCACAGATAACTTGAACTTCTATGTAGAAAACTCTAAAGATGAAAAAAACCTGTTAGAATTTATGAATAAATTCAGTAATGTTGCAGGATACAAAATCAACGTGCAAACATCAGTTGCATTTCTGTATACTAACAATGAACAATCTAAAAAGGAAATTAAGAAAAAAAATTTAATTCACATTAACATCAAAAAGAATAATAAAATACTTAGGGATAAGTTTAACCAAGGAGGTGAAAGGATTGTATTCGGAAAACTAGAAAACATTGCTGAAGGAAATTAAAGACAACCTCAATAAATGGGAAGACATTTTGTTTTTCTGGATTGGAAGACTCAGTATTGTTAGGAGGACAGTACTACCCATGATTGGAAGACTCAGTATTGTTAGGAGGACAGTACTACCCAAAGGGAGCTATGGATTCAACACGATTTCTTTCAGAATTCCAATGACTTTTTTTTTTTTTTTTGCAGAAAGAGAAAAATTTATCCTGAAGTTCATATGGAATTTCAGGACTCAAAATAGCAAACAATCGTGAAAAAAAGAACCTTGAGAAAAAATGCTGAATCCTGATTTCAGCATTTACTACAAAGCCACAGTAATCAATACAATGTGGTACTTGCATAAAGGAGGACATAGAAACCAGTGGAATGGAACAGAAAGCCCAGAAAGGAATGCTTGCATATATGGCCAAATGATTTTTGATAAGGGTGCCAATACCACTGAATGAAGAAAGTGTAGTCTTTTCAACAAATGATTTTGGGAAAGCTGGAAATCCATGCAGAAGGATGAGCTGAACCTTTACCTGACACCATACACAAAAAACTAACCCACAGTAGGTCAAAGACCAAATGTAAGAGTAAAAACTATAAAACTCTCAGAAGGAAACACAGGGAAAAAAACTCCACGACATTGGATTTCACAGTGGTTTCTTGGTTATAACAACAAAAGCATAGGCAACAAAAGAAAAAATGGATAAGTTGAACTTCATGAAAATCAATAACTTTTATATATCAAAGAACATTGTCGAGGAAGTGAAAACGCAACCCTTGAAGTGGGAAAAATATTTGCAAATCATGTCTGATAAGGGATTAATTTTCCGAATATATGAAGAACTACTACAAATTCACAACAGCAAAAATCCAACAACCCAATTAAAAAAGGACAAAAGACTGGCTGGGCGTGGTGGCAGTGGCTCACGCCTGTAATGCCAGCACTTTGGGAGGCTGAGGCGGGTGGATCACAAGGTCAGGAGATCGAGACCATCCTGGCTAACATGGTGAAACCCCGTCTCTACTGAAAATACAAAAAATTAGCCGGATGTGGTGGCAGGCACCTGTAGTCCCAGCTACTTGGGAGGCTGAGGCAGGAGAATGGCGTGAACCCGGGAGGCGAAGCTTGCAGTGAGCTGAGATGGCGCCACTGCACTCCAGCCTGGGCGACATACAAATGGCCAATTAGCACATGCGAAGATGCTCCACATCACTAATACTTAGAGATATGCAAAACAAAACCCCAATGATGGAATACCTCAAACATATTAGGATGGCTTTGATTAGGAAAAAACCACACACACACAAACAAGTGTTTTTAAGGAGGTGGAAAAATTGGAGCTCTAGTGCACTGCTGATAGAAGTATGAAATGTTATAGCCTCTGTGGAAAATGGTATGGCTGTTTCTCAAACAATTAAGCAAAGGATTACCATTTGATCCAACAATCCAACTTCTGGACGTATATGCAAGAGAACTGGAAGGAATTTGAATAGATATTTGTACACTAATGTTCACAGCAGTGTTAGTCATACAACAACCAAAAGGTGGAAACAACTGAAAAGTCCATTGAAAGATAAGTGGGTAGAAAAATGAGGTGTATCCATACAATGGAATGTTCTTCAATCTTAATAAGGAAGAAAATTCTGATACATGGTGCAAAATGGATGAACCTTAGAAACATTATGTTAAGTGGAACAAGCCAGACACAAAAGGCGGACTGTTATATAATTCCATTTATATAAGGTTGTTAGAATACAATTACATAGAGACAGAAAGTAGAATGGAGGTTACCAGGGGTTAGGGGGAGAAGGAGTAAGAGTTACTGTTTATTGGGTAGAGAAATTTATTTAATATGGTAAGATGAAAAAGTTCTGGAAATAGATGGTGGTGATGGTTACACAACACTAAATTGCACGCATCGTAATAGTTAATGGTGGCCGGGCATGGTGGCTCATGCCTGTAATCCCAGCACTTTGGGAGGCCAAGGCAGGCAGATCACCTGAGGTCGGGGGTTCAAGACCAGCCTGACCAACATGGAGAAACCCCGTCTCTACTAAAAATAGAAAATTAGCTGGGCGTGTTGGCGCATGCCTGTAATCCTAGCTACTTGGGAGGCTGAGGCAGGAGAATTGCTTGAACCCAGGAGGCGGAGGTTGTGATGAGCCGTGATCACATCATTACACTCCAACCTGGGCAACAAGAGTGAAACTCCATCTCAAAAAAAAAAAGAAAAGAAAAAACATAGTTAATGGTCTCATGTAAAATATATATATAGTGGCTGGTAGTCTTACCTCTATAAATACACACTGGCACTGCCCCTTCCCTCCCATGCAGAACCCCTGTGGCTGAATCTCCCTATGTCTCCAAGTGTGCATCACTCACTGTCCTCTGTGCTGTGCCCACAGCCTCATGCAGGAGTGACTTCAGAGCCAGGACACAGCTGAGGAGTCTTCCTGGAGGCTCCCTGTCTTCCCGTTTTTCTGCAGCCTGACTTGGGGGAGGTTTGGCTTCAACAGGCAACTTGATTTAGCCAGATTTGGGACAGGCCACCTGGGCACCTTCTCCATACACCCCAGTCACTCCCCAGGTGTCACCAGGGGAGCTGGGGGCAGAGATGGGAGCAGAGTCTGAGCTGCTCCTCCCTCATCCAAGGGGCTTCCTCCTCTCATTTGGAGAACGTGACTTGTTTCAAAGCCTTGGATGTTTCTTTCAGCTAATGGCATAGGTAAAAGAAAACAAAGGGGTAACAGAAATATAGGGAGTGCCATGTGCTGGTGACAAAGAAAAGCAACTTGACCTTGAGGACCCTCCTTCTTCCCCCTTTGTGAAGCCCTTTCCACGACATAGGGCTCTGGGGCTGACGAAGGCCCCTTTCCACATTTCTCAGGTTAGCCCCAAGGTCAGCCAAGAGAAATCAGAAAAACAGGCAGAAGAGAGTCTGTAGAGATGAATTGGGAGGGTTTAGGAGAAAAACTGGGGATTTGTTTGTGCCATTGGACACAGGCTGGGAATAAAACTTTTTTTCTGGCTCATCTCTGAAAACCAGATGGACTCTACCAGAAAACATACTGCCAGTGCTCCAGGGATCCACTTACCAGAGACTGTGATCATCCTGACTGTGGTCCTGTTGCGGCAAGTGGCTGAGTTAGTGGTGTGGCAGGCATAGGATCCGCTGTTCTTTGCAGTGATGTTGGGGATAAAGAGCTTTTGTGTGTGTTGCTGGAATGTGCCATTGATAGACCAAGAATACTGTGCTGGTGGATTAGAGGCCGCATGGCAGGAGAGGTTGAGATTTACCCCTGGAAGGTAATAGGTGTCTGAAGGGGAAATGTTGGGGGCATCTGGGCCATCTGGAGCAAAGAGAATAAAGCCACAGGTGATGTCATCAGAGGGAAGGGGAAGCTCCTGGTCTGTAGAAAGGCCACAGTGTCCCTCTGAGCCAAGTCACAACCCTAAACTCCCATCCAAACCCCTTCTGTGTCTACTGAGACAGAGTCCAAGACATTTACCCGTTTCTCCCATCAGAAGATGTGGACCCCAAGTCTCCCATGACAGGGACACCACCTCCCCTCTTATTCTTGGTTGAGGCTGGGCCTACCCATGTTTGCCTGGGGTAGAAAGTCATGACCAGCTGGGTATATAGGGGTGGGGATCTGCATCTTTGGAGCTGAGAGGGACTGAGAAGCCCGGCCTCTGGCTGTGTGGATTTGGGCTGGCGGCCTGGGCCACAGAGGAACAGAAGATATTCACAGAGCACATTCAGGGTGACTGGATCACTGAAGTTCACACTCACTGGGTTCTGTATTTCACACTCATAGGGTCCTACGTCATTCCTTGTGACATTGAGTAGAGTGAGGGTCCTGTTGCCATTGGAGAGCTGCAGCCTGGGACTGACTGGGAGGCTCTGACCATTTACCCACCACAGGTAGGTTGTGTTCTGAGTCTCAGGTTCACAGGTTAAGGCCACAGCATCCCTGTCTTCCACGGGATTGGAGTTGTTGCTGGAGATGGAGTCTCCGCTGTGCAGAGAACAGAGAGAAGACTGTCCTATGTGGCACCTTTGATTCCTCCACAGGCATCTTTCAATCAGAGTTGGCATCTCCCACCTCTCAGCCTACTCGAGTCCTTAAAAGCCCACGGCAGGTGTGTGTGTCACAAGACAGACGCACGATGATCAGGGCTCAGAGACCATGAGGCCGCCTTCTCTGTGTGGGAGAAGCACAGACTTTCTCAAGTGTGAATTAAGCAGCAGCGCTGGGTTGTGGACACACCCAGGACAGGGAGTTACAGATCCCGGTGCCTTTTCTCGTCCCTCCCTGACTGGCTGCCTGCCTAGCCCACCTTGGGGTCCTCACCTGGAACATATAGGTGCTGGGTCCCTTCCAGCTTCACAGTCCTACTTTGCCCCTTGAGGTGTGTTTTTGAGAGTTCTGTTTCCGAGAACATTCTAGAGATGGGAGATGATGGGACTTGCCATTGTCCTTAATTCCTGAGGATACTGGGCAGCCTGACCTGGGACTGGGTATTTCAACAGAAATAACACAGAGGAGCCCAGGGGCAAGCCTGGAGGTTGGTTCCATCATCAGGCAGTGGAGCCACAAGGTAGGGCAGTGTTTCCCAGGTGTTTCATCGTGACTTACTTGGGCCAGTGACCTCTAAAGATAGAGCAGAGTCCAAGGAATGATCTAGAAGGAGTGAAGGGGACAGGCAAGAGCAGGTGGCTTTGGAGCAGAACCATGTTTCCTTTCCTTGGTTTTTAATGTCCCTTCTTTCCCTGCAGAGGGCAGGTGAGGAGCTGTGGATCCTCCCATAAATACATGTGGACATTTGCAAATGCATACTGACTGGTGGGAAGAGGGAACATGAAGTGCTGGAAATCTGGCTGTCATGGACCATGGGTGTTTGACAGTTATGAGAGAAATTTGGGAAGAAGTTTTGCAAATATTTTCTCCCATTAGACACTATGCAAAGTGAAATAAGTCACTCACAGGATAGATACTGTAGGATTCTACTTACATGAGGTTCCTAGGATAGTCACACTCACGGAATCACGTAGTAGAATGGTGGTTGCTATGGGCTGGGAGTGGGTGGAATGGAATGTTGTTCATGGGTCTGCAGTTTCAGTTACACAGGATGAGGAGGTTCTAGAGATGTGCTGTACAGCTTCATGCCTATAGTTCATACACATTGAGTATTTCTTATACATATGGCTTAGGAACAAAAACTATTTTGAATTTCTAACTTTTTAAAATTTGTGAACATTTGCAGTATACATACCAGTTTAGTATCTCAAATCTGAAAATCCCAAATCCAAAATGCCCCGTGAGCATTTCTTTTGAGCATCACGTTAGTGGCCAAAAAATGTGGAATTTTGGAGCATTTCAGAGTTTGGGGTTTTGATGGTCAATGTGTAACTGTAATTTGCATTTTAAAATTTGTCAGGAGTTTAGATATTATGTTCTGACTACAATCAAAAACAAAATTGGAGGAAACATGAAATTTTTCCCATAAGTATAAATTGCTCTTAATTGTCCACAGATCTAAATCAATTGGTGGGAGGAGTATTTCTTTTGATAACAAAATAAGGTTTAGGTGTCCTGTGAATTCCAGCAGGATCACATTATGCTCAAAGGAAGATCCTGAAGTATGCTTAAAATTAGCAGCTCCCAGGTAGAGGGAGGCACGTGAGTCCTGTTAGGAGGACACAACCGGTCAGAGAGGAAGTCTTAGGTGTGTCAGTTCCATAAAGGGAGGAACAATGCCAAATTAGGAGAAGGGATGTGTATTATGTTAGTAAATTTAGAAAGCTTCCTGCCCCTAATTCCTACGCAGAGTTAGGCAAGATTGAGAGGAACCCAAAATAGGCATGTGCAATGCTGTCTTCATTTTCTCTTGACCTCAGGAGACACAAATAGAGTTTGATTAGGTTTTTGCAAATTGGCTAGAGTCTAAGTGAAATGCCAGTGGCTCATGCGTCTCCCCACCCGAAGGACCCCATTTATCACAATGATGCCATCACGAGGACACAGATGTATGTGGAACAGGCAGTAAACCCATCAGACAGCACCCGCCTGGCCATCCAGGATCTAGTCTCTAAAGAGGTTTTGGATCATTCATTCTCTCGTTCATTCCCTCTCTCCTTCATGAGAGAACGATCAAGTGAGTGTCACATGTTGGGCCTGTCCTGGTGCAGGGTGTGAGTGGGGAGAGAAAGCAAAGTCTTCTCTTTTGTCCTCCCATGGGAGTGCCAGCAACACATCAGGAAACAGGATTTCAGGTTCAGTGAGTGGGGTTAGGATTTTAGAGGGAGCCTGGACATTTCTCGCACCAGCTCTGACAGTTGGGGCAGGTGATTCAGTTCTGGAAAAATTAATCAGTTGTTTATTTGCTCTCACTTCGCTGAGCTTTGGATGCCCAGGAAGACAGGATTTGAGTCAATGGATGACCATGGGGTCCATGGAACGCAATAAGCCCTGCTTTTTTGTGGAAGAGAGGATGGGGCTGTGGCTGGAGAGAGACCTCATGCGACCCTGATCTGTCCCTCGTGTTTGTGTGACCCTGGTTCAGTGACTGTGTCTTCCTGTGCCTCCGTTTCTTCTCAATAATAAGCTTCTATTAAAATAAATAATAGTCTCCTAAGCCTCCCAGGCCAGTTGGCTGATGACCTAAGAAACTTGCCCATCTGTCCTCTCCACTCTGAGTCGCAGGCGAAGGACAGACTCTGTCCTTACCCAGGCTCTGGATCTGAGCCCTGGCTGGTGAGCAGCTCCAGAAGCCACAGCCCTTGGACGGCTGGTAAATCTTTGCTCCTAGTTGGCCCTGCCCAGGAGGCCACAACCCAGTGCTGGCACAGGTTCCCCGGGGTCACCTGGAGTCAGGATCCTGGGACAAGGGTCTGGAACAGGGGCGTCCAGGGATGAGCTTCTCTGTGAGGATCCCAGGGGACCCCTCAGGTCAGGCCCTGACCCAGTTCTTTAGTCTTTCTCAGGGTCAGGTCCATGGGGAGGGCACGGGGTACTTGGCTGAGACTGATCTCCTGCTAAGCCCCCGCCATCAGACTGTCCTTCCTCTGCTGCGAGTGTCTGCAGGGTCTGGATGCAGGAAAGGAATTCTGATCTGTGGAAGTCCATCTTCCCTGTGTGGGTCCTGCACTACATGTCCAAACCCTAAAGTGGGATGTAATGCAGAGTGGGACACAGGCACAGCCCAGGCCTAACAATCCTGTGTGTGTGAAGTAGAACTGACCTCCCAACACCCAGAGGTCATGGGGAATCACTCACGATGTACGCTGAATTGGCCAGTTACTTCTTCATTCACAAGATTTAGCGTTATGACTTGTAGGGTGTAGGATCCTGTGTCATTTCTGGTGACGTTCTGCATCAGCAGGATTGCATTGGGGTATATTGTCTCTCGACCGCTGTCTGCAGGCCCTGAGATATTTACTTGAGTTGCTATTACATATCCTATAATTCGACGATTGGCATCCACCATTTCCCCTTTGTACCAGTTGTAGCCAAGAGGGTCCTGGGGCAGATTGTGGACAAGTAGAAGAACCTCCTTCCCCTCTGCAGCATTGGATGGCACAGCTTCAATAGTGAGCTGGGCAGTGGTGGGCGGGTTCCAGAAGGTGAAAAGTGAGGCTAGGATGGGGTAGAGAACATCAATCAATATTACAACCTATGTATTGGAGTGGAAAAATGGGGACTTCTGCTTTGGAGTTTGTGGTTGTGTGTGTGTGTGTGTCCTACTGAGTCAAGGTCAGCAGCCCCCATTTCTTCAACACCTCTGACCTTAGCATTTCCTGTGTGAAATCCCCTTCTTCAGGGTTCTTCGTGGCTCCCTCCACACTGCCCTCAGATCCTGCTCACATCAGGTGTTTTGGGAGACCCTTTCCCTGACACCTCCTCTAGAGACCCTGGGTCTTCCCTTTCTGACCTTTCCCTGCTGTGTTCTCCAGGGCTCTTGTCATCACCTGACCTCACACTCTAGATCTCTTTGTGTGTCTGTCTTCCTCCCTAGGAGAGTGTGAGCTCTGTGAAGGCAGGGATTTGTGTGATGTTGGCTGCACCCCAGTGCCTGGGACAGGCTGCAGACTCCTGTGGATGAGCTCGTGAGCATTCCCAGGGCCCTCTGCTTCCTGGGGTTTATTTGCCAATGTCTGACATTGTTGGCTAAGGACAATGTTTCATACCCTGGTTATGCTTTTATTTGAAGTGTCATCTGGTATGGTTATTATTATCATTTTTCAAAATGTAGCAGCCAGTGATAAATTAACCAGGAATATGGAACACTTGAGATGTTCCTGCCTCTCACCAATTCCAGTTCAATGTGATTTTCCTGTTGTGACCCCTGCCCCTCTCTTGTGTCCTCTCCTCTGTTAAGGCTCCAACAGAAGCCTTCTGTTCCCTCTCAGAGCCCCGTCTTCCCCAGGACACCCCAGCCAGTCACTGTGCTTCCTCCTCCTGTCCTCTCCCAGGAAGCCCTCTTCTCACCTGTGAGCAGCAGCCCCGCCCAGGGGATGCACCATCTGCAGGGAGGGGCTGAAATGGGCCCCATGGTCTCTACTGCCTGTGTGTTCTCCTCTGTGGAGATGAGCCTGGGATCCAGAAACTTTCTGAGCACCGCTGTCAGCTGTGCTGTCCTTCCTCCTCCTGTGCTGAGCCTCTTCTGGGGGCAGGAGCACTTCTCAGGCTCATGGGCGGGGTCTGTGCCCAGGACACTTCTCTGTCCCCTCCCCTCTCAGTCTTGCCTCCTTGTCCCTCCTTTCCCTTTATTTTCTGTCTGTGTTTCAGGCCCCTGGGAATTGCTGAGGCCTCTGCCTCCTTCAACAGTGATTCTCTCACCCAACCTCTACACACACTATGCCCAGACACACACACACACATACACATACACACACACAGAGAAACACACACACAGACACACACACACACAAAGAGATACACACACACAGAGAAACACACACACAGACACACACACACAAAGAGACACACACAGACACACAGTCACACACACACCCTGTAGGTTGGGTGAGCACAGCCCTGGGCCCTCAGCGTCCTGCAGCCCATGTCTCCAGGTCGGGTGCACAGTTGCTTCCCCTGCCCTCTCCCTTCCCCATCTGACTCTTCCCTTCAGATCAGGAGGTCGGGGCTCCGCAAGGACCCTGTCACAGGGACACCACCACTGAGCTTTGGGGAGGTGAGTGCTCACTGGTGAGAGGGAGGATCCGTCTCTCTCATTGTGTCAAGCTTGGTTGCAGCTTCCAAGGATGGACATTCAATGCCCTGGATATCCCAGAGGGAACTGTCCTTACTGGTGGTGTGCAGAGCAAATAATCTCTTACGCCTCCCGAGAGAGAGGGCTGTTCTGGTTGCTCAGTAGGGGGCTGTGGGCCTAGTGGTCACCAGGGACAGGTATCAGCCATTTTCTTGCTCTCTGGGTTCTGGCAGCTGAGCTGGGGCTTGAGCCTTCCATGTTCTCTCTGATCATCTTGGGTGTCCTCTGTTTTCGCCCGGCTGACTGTCCTGTGGTCACCCCACCTTCCCCATGGCTAGTGCAGCAGGAAGTGGGGAGTTGCTCAAGGGCCCCACAGGACACTGCTCTCTGAGATCCAGGAGAGGGAGCCTGGGACACAGCAGGGGCTTAGAGCTGGAGAGACTCATCCCAACTTACTCTGCAGCCAGGATGGGCTCAGCCCTCACCATGCTGACATCCCCTGGGGTCTGTCCTAAGAGTTCGGACCTGGTCAGGCCCCTCTGTGTAGAGGAAGGATGGGCAGTGGCCGGAGAGTCCGTCTGGGGGGGACATTGCTCACACCTGAGAGGGCAGGTAGGGATGGGCCATGTTCTGGGAACAAAGAGAGCTCATCCCTTGCCCCCAGGTTGTGTACATGAGAGAGCTCTGTCCTCCCTCCTGGCTTCATGAAGGACAGCAGGGGGCAGGCAGGTGGTCACATCCCAGATAGTGCCTGGGCGTGATCATCACATACTCTTCGAGCTTCCTGAGGTGCAGAGGGAAGGTCACAGGGTGCCTGGCTATTCCCCAGAGGCACTGTGGGCCCTCAGGCAGCTGTGGTTCTGTGTCAGCGCTGGGCCCAGCCTGTCATGCCCTAGAGAACAGGACAGATGGAGCGGGGGTAGGGCATTTAGGGAGCAGTCACGGAAAGAGATGAGGATGGAAGGAGATCCTGAGGTGAAAGTATGAGGTGAAAGTGCCCAGAGTGGTGTCGCCTGCACCAGCGCTGCCCTGGCAGATGCTGGTTTTTTTTTTTTAGACGGAATCTCGCTCTGTCGCCCAGGCTGGAGTGCAGTGGAGGGATCTCGGCTCACTCTTAGCTCCGCCTCCCGGGTTCACGCCATTCTCCTACCTCAGCCTCCCTAGTAGCTGGGACTACGGGTGCCCACCACCATGCCTGGCTAATTTTTTGTATTTTTAGTAGAGACGGGGTTTCACCGTGTTAGCCAGGATGGTCTCGATCTCCTGACCTCGTGATTCGCCCACCTTGGCCTCCCAAAGTGGCTTTTTAGCTGGACCCCAGGGAAGGGGAGTGGGTGTGTGGGGCAGGAGGTACCTGCAGAGGGAGTGGCCTCATGCTGGCAGCTGCCTGGCTGCAGGGAGGAGCTGATAGAGTCTGTATGGAGAGCTTGGAGGGTAAGGAGGACGTGGGCTGGGGTGCCCTGTGAGGGTGGACCCTGCTTGGCTGTGGGTTCTGCTGAGGGAGGTCAGCAGTCGCTGGGAAGGCTCCAGGCTGGAGGGACTCTGCCGCCCTCTGGGGGACTGAAAGGGAAGTGTGGGTGGCCGCAGTCCCAGGCCAGGCTGCGTGTTTTACTCCACATGGATCTGCACATTTCACGCGAGGTCACCCACATGTTATGTCAGAGCTCCATCACGTTCCAGCCACATGAGTCCCAGTTTCTGTGGCTGCAGGTTCACTGTACGCCCCCTTTCACAATCACATGTCCCAGACACAGATTTGTGTCACCTGTGAGTTTGTGTTTGTGTTTGTGTGCAGTGGGCTGCACTGTGTATGCCCTGGGGCAGTGATGTCTGCGGCTGAGCACTGGTTGGAGGTTTGGGAGCAGAAGAGGGAGGTACAGGGTGGGAAGATCAGTGTCAGGGGAGCAGAGAGGGAGCAGGGACAAGTCATCTTTATTTCTTACTCCCAGGGGACCAGAACTCAGGACCCTGACTCTGGGGCTCAGCACCACACCCTGTTAGTGTCCCTGGGTGTCGCGAGTGCTCATAATTTTATGTTGTCTTGGATTTTTTTAAGTTGTAAGTTTAAGTGCCTTATATCAGAGGCAGGGCTTGGTCACCATGACAGTTTTCAATACTGTACCCGGTCCAAATGGCTCCAGTTGGTGGCCAGAGATAAAATCTTAGAGGCATCTCTCCTGCTTAATGTGTTGGGCTCCCCTCTCTCCAGCTGGTTCTTTTAAAAGGACAATTTTGACCTTTTTATTCTTAAATTTAAAGTGACCACCTCTCAGTCACAGAGTGATCTCCTGGCCCCAGTGCCTGCTTTAAACCAACTCAGTCAATAAACCTGTCAGATAGCATCCTGGCCCCAGTAAAGCCAAGACCCACAGGTCCCTTTTCTTTCTTCCTCCCTTTCTTTCTTCCTCTCTTTCCTTCCTTCCTTCCTTCCTTCCTTCCTTCCTTCCTTCCTTCC
>NC_045454.1:15155423-15217236 GCF_002776525.5 Piliocolobus tephrosceles | reverse complement strand
CCTTCCTTCCTTCCCTCCCTCCCTCCCTCCCTCCCTCTTTCTTTCTCTCTCTCTCTCTCTCTTTCTTTCTTTTTCTTTTCTTTTCTTTCTTTCTTTCTTTCTTTCCTGTCTTTCTTTCTTAGACGGAGTCTCACTCCATCACCAGGCTGGAGTGCAGTGGCGTGATCTCAGCTTATCACAACCTCAGCCTCTTGGGTTCAAGCAATTCTCCTGCCTCAGCCTCCTGGGTAGCTGGGACTACAGGCGTGCGCCACCACACCTGGCTAATTTTTGTATTTTTAGTATAGATGGGGTTTCACCATGTTGGCCAGGATGGTATCGAGCTCTTGACCTCATGATCCACCCACTTCAGCCTCCCAAAGTGCTGGGATTACAGGCGTGAGCCACTGTGCTCGGCCCAGGTCCTTTTCTTTCCCCTGTCTGGGCTCCCTCACCTTGGTGTCTGTGGTCTCCAGGTGTGCTGTGTGCCCCCCCAGTGTTGGTAAATAGTAACAACACTTAAACTTTCACATTGTGGTTGTGTCACAGAGCCTCACCTGCCATCCAGGGCCTGACACTGAGGCTGCCCCATGGGACCCGTGCAGGTTGAGCCCCTGCTGGTGCTCTTTTCTTGGGGCCTCTGGTGCTGCTGGGGACAGGAGCTGCCAGCTAACTTTATGAAGAAACTGAAGAGTTTTATTTGAAATAATGGGGTCAGATGATGTATTCCTGGGCTTGGGCTGGTATAACAAACACCGTAGCCTGGGTGACTTAAACAGTAGAAATCTATTTCTCACAGTTCTGGAGGCTGGGATGTCCAAGGTCAAGGTTCCCGCTGATCCAGTCCTGGTGAGGGACCCCTTGCAGATGCCTGCTTTCTTGCTGTATCTGCACATGGTGGGTGCTTGGGAGGGAGTGGAGAGACAGAGAAGGAGAGAGAACATTTTCCTGTGCCTTCCTATTTTTATAAGGGTACTAATTTTATCATGAAGCTTCCACCTTGTGACCTAGTCTTACTCTAATTGCTTCCCAAAGACCCTCTTCTCCAAGTTCCATCACATTAAGGATAAAGGCTTCAGCAATTTTTGGGGGACACATTCAGTTTCCAGCAGGGGAACTGGGAGCTGCTTCCTTTCCCGTTCATGAGACCTGGCTTTCTTTGCTGGGATGGTTTCACACTCACAGTCCCACACTGGGCTGTAGCCCCACAGAGCCTGTTTCCTCCTCACTTCTTCTGCCCATTCCTGGGTTTTTCTTCCTGTGCTGCCATCTCCCTGTGGCTTCACCTGCTTCAGTTGCAAGCAGCTGCCCCTAGGTCACTGCCCACCTCACCATCTCTGGCCTTACTGGCCTCTGCCATTTTTTCTGAGCCCTGAGCCCAGAGTTCTGAGCCCTGATCCCAGGAAGGGTGAAGCTGGGATGGGCGCTGTCCAAGGTGCTGCTCTCTGTGGCCGTATTAACAGTGAGGCACCCTGATGTGTCACCAAGGAGGAGGCCCTTGAAAAAAGCTGTTCTTCAGGGGTGCTTGCATCATGGTGGGATTGGGGGGGTAGACACTCTGGAGTGGGCTGGACCCATGAA
Source organism: Piliocolobus tephrosceles (assembly GCF_002776525.5). Lineage (NCBI taxonomy): Eukaryota > Metazoa > Chordata > Mammalia > Primates > Cercopithecidae > Piliocolobus > Piliocolobus tephrosceles. The sequence continues at coordinate 15,215,676 of NC_045454.1, read as the reverse complement.
CTGCAGGGACCCTGTTCTGTTTCAGCGACCAGCTCCTCCAGCCCCGTGTTTTTCTCTGTAGCTGATTTTCTGGTGTGATCTCTGAGCCTGTGTTAGTCCTCCTCCCAATGGTCAGAGCTGTGTGTGGAGATCTAATGGGGAGTATATGGCTCATGTGCTCACACAGAGTGTCCTGGGGTCAGGCTTTATGACCTACCCTGACCCAACTCCACAGCAAGATCTGAATAGTGCGCCAAGTAAGATAAAGTCAGAATCCATGAGAGAGGGTGAGAGTCCTGGCAGTGCTGGGGTCTGTGCCTCCAGCTTAACTCTCAGTTTCTCTGCAAATACACTTATGTTGTGCATCTGCAGTTGGCTGGGCAGTTTCATGTCTCTAAATCCTTGACTCTCTCTATGGATAAGGTCATGAAGGGTCTGCATGTAAGTGTATGAGGGCTATCTGATCAGGGTGGGTATGTTTTACATAGTGGGTTTTCTTCACCAAAGACTTTTCAAAAAATTGTGGTATAAATATGTACACTCATACATATTTATATGTGTAAGATAAATATATATTTATAAATATATCTGTAAATATGCACATTTATAGGTGTATAATGTGCCATTTTAACCACTTTAAAATGTGCAATCAAATGGAATTAACCACATTCACTATGTTAAATAACCATCACTAGTATTTTTCTTAGAAAATTTTCATCATTCCAAACTGAAACTCTATATCTTTTAAGCAACAACTCCCTATTTCTTCCACCCTAGACCTTGATTATCTCTAGTTTGCTTTCTGCCTGTATGAATTTGCCTGTTCTTGGGGTTTCTATAAATGGAATCCTACACATACATCATTTTGTTTCTGGCACATTTCACTTAGCATAATGTTTCCAAGGTCCCTGCATGTTCCAGTGGGTGTCAGAGCTTCATTCCTCTTTATGGCTGATTCACATTTTGTTTTTATGTATCAGCGTATTTGTTTGTCCATATCCATGTGTTGATGGACGTTTGGGTTTCTTCATATTTTATCTATTGTGAATAATGCTGCAATCAACACTTCCATCTGAGTACCTGTTTGAGTCCCTGGATTCAATTCTTTGCATATAGAGCTAGGAGTAGGTGCTGTTTCACACAATAATTCTATGATTAGCACTTTGAGGAACAGCATAACTGTCTCTCATAGTGGCTGTACCTTTTTATATTCTCACTAGTAATGTAAGAGGATTCCAAATTCTATGTAAGGCTGCCACATGTTATTTAACATTTTAGAAGAATGATAACCATTGTTGTCACTGTAATATGGTATCTCATTGTGGCTTTGACTTTGCAGTTTTCTAATAACTAATGATATTGAGTGTCTTTTCATGTCCTTATTGACTATCTGTATTTCTTCTTCTCCTTCTCCTTCATTCTTCTTCTTCTTCGTTTTTTTTTTTTTTTTTTTTGAGACGGAGTCTTGCTCTGTCGCCCCCCGGGCTGGAGTGCAGTGGCCGGATCTCAGCTCACTGCAAGCTCCGCCTCCCGGGTTTACGCCATTCTCCTGCCTCAGCCTCCCAAGTAGCTGGGACTACAGGCGCCAGCCACATCGCCCGGCTAGCTTTTTGTATTTTTTAGTAGAGACGGGGTTTCACCGTGTTAGCCAGGATGGTCTCGAACTCCTGACCTCCTGATCCGCCCGTCTCGGCCTCCCAAAGTGCTGGGATTACAGGCTTGAGCCACCGCGCCCGGCCTCTTTGTTTTATTTATTTATTTTTTTGAGATGGAGTCTCGCTCTTTTGCCCAGGCTGGAGTGCAGTGGTGCGATCTCGGCTCGCTGCAACCTCCACCTCCTGGGTTCAAGTAATTCTCCTGCCTCAGCCTCCCAGGTAGCTGGGACTACAAGTGTGCACCACCAAGCCTGGCTAATTTTTGTATTTTTAGTGGAGATGGGGTTTCACCATGCTGGCCAGTCTGGTTTCAAACTCCTGACCTCGTGATCTACCTGCCTCAGCCTCCCAAAGTGCTGGGATTACAGGTGTGAGCCACTGCACCTGGCCTGTATATCTTCTTTGAAGAGATATCTATTTGAGTTTTTTGCCCACTTATAAATGGGGTGGCTTGTCTTTTTGTTATTGAGTTGTAGCAGTTCTTTATATATCCTGGACATAAAACTCTTCTATATGTAATTTGCAATTTTTTTCTCCCATTCTGTGCCTGGTCTTCTCACTTTCTTGATAATGTCCTTTGATGCACAAAAGGCTTGCATCTTTATAAAGCTTAATTTATCTATTTTTCCTTGTTGTTGTTCATGCTTTTGTGTCATATCTGACAATCCATTGCCACATTTTCTTTTTCTTTTTTTTTAAAAAATATATATTTTATTTACATAGGTTTTTGGGGGAACAGATTGGTATTTGGTTACATGAGTAAGTTATTTAGTGGTGATTTGTGAGATTTTGGTCCACCCATCACCCAAGCAGTGTACACTGAACCCAATTTGTAGTATTTTTTCCCTCACTCCCTTCCCACCATTTTTACCTGAGTCCCCAAAATCCATTGTATAATTCTTACGCCTTTACAGCCTCATAACTTAGCTCCCACTTATGAATGAGAACATACGATGTTTGGTTTCCATTCCTGAGTCACTTCACTTAGAATAATAGTCTCCAATCCCATCCAGGTTGCTGAGAATGCCATTAATTCATTCCTTTTTATGGCTGAGTAGTATTCCATCATATGTATATACATATATGCATACCAAGTTTCTTTATCCACTCATTGATTGATGGACATTTTTGTTGTGCAAAATGCATGTGCAATTGCATATTTTTGCAATTGCAAATTGTGCTGCTATAAACATGCATGTGCAAGTATCTTCTTTGTATAATGACTTCTTTTCTTCTGGGTAGATACCCAAAAGTGGGATTGCTGGATCAAATGGTAGTTCTACTTTTAGCACTTTAAGGAATCTCCACACTAGTTTTCATAGTGGTTGCACTAGTTCACACTCCCACCAGCAGTGTAGAAGTGTTCCCTTTTCACTGCATTCATGCCAACATCTATTTTTTTTATTATGGCCACTGTTGCAAGAGAAGGGTGGTGTCACATTGTGGTTTTGATTTGCATTTCCCTGATTGTTAGTGATGTTGAATATTTTTACGTGTTTGTTGGCCATTTGTATATCTTTCTTCAGGAATTGTCTATTCATGTCCTTTGCCCACTTTTTGATGGGATTGTTTGTTTGCTTTTTCCTTGCTAATTTGGTTGAGTTCATTATAGATTCTGGATATTAGTCCCTTGTCAGATGTATAAATTGTGAAGATTTTCTCCCACTCTGTGGGTTGTCTGTTTACTCTGCTGACTGTTCCTTTTGTTATGCGAATGCTGTTTAGTTTAATTAAGTCTCAGCTATTTATCTTTGTTTTTATTGCATTTGCTTTTGGGTTCTTTGTCATGAACTCTTTCCTAAGCCAATGTTTAGAAGGGTTTTTCTGATGTTATCTTCTATAATTTTTATAGTTTCAGGTCTTAGATTTAAGTCTTTGATCCATCTTGAGTTGATTTTTGTATGAGATGAGAAATGAGGATCCACTTTCATTCTTCTACATGTGGCTTGTCAATTATTCCAGCCCCATTTGTTGAATAGGGTGTAATTTTTCCATGTTATATTTTTGTTTGCTTTGTCAAAGATCAGTTGACTGTAAGTGTTTGGGTTTATTTCTGGGTTCTCTGTTCTGTTCTGTTGTTTCATGTGCCTATTTTTATACCAGTACCATGCTGTTTTGGTGACTATGGCTTTACAGTATAGTTTGAAATCAGGTAATGTGATGCCTCCAGACTTGTTATTTTTGCTTAGTCTTGCTTTGGCTATATGGGCTCTTTTTGGTTCTATATGAATTTCAGGATTTTTTTCTAGTTCTGTGAAGAATAGTGGTGGTTTTTTTTTTTTTTTTTTTTTTTTTCCGAGACAGAGTCTCGCTCTGTTGCCCAGGCTGGAGTGCAGTGGCCGGATCTCGGCTCACTGCAAGTTCCGCCTCCTGGGTTTACGGCATTCTACTGCCTCAGCCTCCTGAGTAGCTGGGACTACAGGCACCCACCACCTCGCCTGGCTAGTTTTTTTGTATTTTTTTTAGTAAAGATGGGGTTTCACCATGTTAGCCAGGATGGTCTCGATCTCCTGACCTTGTGATCTGCCCATCTCGGCCTCCCGAAGTGCTGGGATTACAGGCTTGAGCCACTGCCCCTGGCCAATGGTGGTATTTTGATGGGAATTGCATGGGATTTGTAGATTACTTTTGGCAGTATAGTCATTTTCACAATATTGATTCTACCCATCCATGAGCATGGGATGTGTTTCCATTTGTTTGTGTCATCTATGATTTATTTTAGCAGTGTTTTGTAATTTTCCTTGTAGAGATCTTGTGCCACCTTGGTAGGTATATTGCTAAGTATTTAATTTTTTCCAGTATTGTAAAAGGAGTTGAGTTCTTGATTTGATTCTCAACCTGGTCACTGTTGGTGTATAGGAGACCTACTGATTTGTGTACATTAATTTTGTATCTGGATAGTTTGCTGGATTCTTTTATCAGTTCTAGGAGCTTTTTGGAGGAGTCTTTAGGGTTTTCTAGGTATACAATTATATCGTCAGCAAACAGTGACAGTTTTGACTTCTTCTTTACTGATTTGGATGCCCTTTTATTTCTTTCTCTTGTCTGATTGCTCGGCTAGAACTTCCAGTACTATATTGAATAGAAGTGGTGAGACTGGGCATCCTTGTCTTGTTCTAGTTCTCAGAGGGAATGCTTTCAGCCTTTCCCCATTCAGTATTATATTGGCTGTGGGTTGGTCATAGATGGCTTTTATTACATTGAGGTATGTCCCTTGTATGTTGATTTTGCTGAGAGTTTTAATCATAAAGGGATACTGGATTTTGTCAATTTTTTTTTTCTGCTTCTGTTGAGATGATCATGTGGTTTTGTTTTTAATTCTATTTATGCACTGTATCACATTTATTGACTTGCATATGTTAAACCATCCCTGCATCCCTGGTGTGAAACCCACTTGATCATGGTGGGTTAACTTTTTGATATATTGTTGGATTCAGTTAACTAGTATTTTGTTAAGGATTTTTGCATCTATGTTCATCAGGGATATTGGTCTGTAGTTTTCTTTTTTGGTTATGTTCTTTCCTGGTTTTGGTATTAGGGTGATACTGGCTTCATATAATGATTTAGAGGGGATTCCCTCATTCTCTATCTTGTGGAATAGTGTTAATAGGATTGGTACCAATTCTTCTTTGAATGTCTGGTAGAATTTAGCTGTGGATCCATCTGGTCCTGGATTTTTTTTTTTTGTTGTTGGAAATTTAAAAAATTAACATTTCAATCTCACAGCCTGCTATTGGTCTGTTCATGGTATCTAATTCTTCCTGATATAACCTAGGAGGGTTGTATCTTTCCAGGAATTTATTCATCTTTTTTAGGTTTTTTAGTTTATGCACGTACTGGTGTTCATAGTAGCCTTTAACGATCTTTAGTATTTCTGTGGTGTCAGTTGTAATATCTCCCATTTTGTTTCCAATTGAGCTTATTTGGATTTTCCCTCTTCATTTCTTGGTTAATCTTGCTAATGGTCTATCAATTTTATTTACCTTTTCAAAAAACCAGCTTTTTGTTACATTTATCTTTTGTCTTTTTTTGGTTTCAATTTCATTTAGTTCTGCTCTGATCTTGATTATTTTCTTTCTTCTGCTGGGTTTGGGTTTGGTTTGTTCTTTTTTCTCTAGTTCCTTGAGGTGTGACCTTAGATTGTCAGTTTGTGCTCCTTCAGACTCTGGTGTAGGCATTTAGGGCTATGAACTTTCCTCTAAGCACTGCCTTTGCTGTATCCCAGAGGTTTTGATAGGTTGTGTCACTATTGTTGTTCAGTCTGAAGAATTTTTAAATTTCCATCTTGATTTCGTTGTTGACCCAATGATCGTTCAGGAGCACGTTATTTAATTTCCATGTGTTTGCATGGTTTTGAAGGTTCCTTTTGGAGTTGATTTCCAGTTTTATTCCACTATTGTCTGAGAGAGTACTTGATATGATTTTAATTTTCTGAAACTTATTGAAACTTGTTTTGTGGCCTATCATATGGTCTATCTTGGAGAAAGTTCCATGCACTGATGAATAGCATGTATATTCTGTGGTTCTTGCGTAGAATGTTGTGTAGAGATCTGTTAAGTCCATTTGTTCCCCCTTGGGAGGCTAAGTCAGGAGAATTGCTTGAACCTGGGAGGCAGAGGTTGCAGTGGGCTGAGATTACGCCACTACGCTCCAGCCTGGGTGACAGGGTGAAACTCCATCTCAAAAAAAAAAAAAAAAAAAAATTGGAGGTGGGGCCTTTGGGAGGTAATTAGAATAAGAGTCCGTCATAAAGGTAGGGGCTTCATGATGGAATTAATGCTCCTATAAAAAGTGGAAGACCCAGGAAAATGATCTCTATCTCCTTTTTTCTGTCTTGCCACCCCCTCCCAACCCTCCACCATGTGCAGATACAGCAAGAAAGCAGGCATCTGCAAGAAAGCCCTCACCAGGACTAAATCAGCTGACACCTCCACCTTGGACTTCCCAGCTTCCAGAACTGTGAGATATAGATTTCTATTGCTTAAGTCACCAAGGCTATGGTGTTTTTAATAGCAGCCCAAGCCCAGGAATACATCATCTGACTCACTGCTTTGAATGAAGCTCTTCAGTTTCTCCATCAACTTAGCTGGCAGCTCCTGTCCCCAGCAGCATCAGAAGCCCCAACAAAAGAGCTCCAGGAGGGGCTCAACCTGCACAGGGGGCAGCCTCAATGTCAGGTCCTGGATGGCAGGTGAGGCCTCAGTGACAAAACCACAATGTGAAAGTGTAAGAGTTTCTAACTACTTACAGATACTGGAAAGCACAGGGCACACTTGGAGACCATGGACACCGGGGTCGGAGAGCCTAGGCAGGGAGGAGAGAAGGGAACTGTAGGCCAATGGCTTTATTGGGTCCAGGGTGCTGTTGACAGGTTTCCAGGAGGGAGCTTTGATGGGTGTGTTTAAAGCAGCAAACACTGGGGCAAGAAGATCACGCTGTGGCTGAGAGGTAGTCACTTTAAATTGGAGGGCAAATGTCAGAACTGTTTCAGTTTAAAGGAGGCAGCTGGAGAGAGGGGAGCCCAGCACACTATGCAGGAGAGAAGCCTCTAAGATTTTATCTCTGGCCACCAACTGGAGCCATTTGGACCGGGCACAGTAATGGAAACTGTGATGGTGACAAATATGGGAATCACTCTGACGTGTTGCAGTTAAATTTACACTTTAAAAAATGGATGCCAAGACAACATAAACAAGACCTAGGGACACCAACAGGGTATGGTGCTGTGCCCCAAAGTCAGGGTCCTGGGTTATTATCCAAGTGAGAAATAAAGATAACTTTTCCCTGCTCCCTCTCTCCTCCCCTGACACTGATCTTCCCACCCTGCACCTCCCTCTTCTGCTCCCAAACCCCCACCCAGTGCTCAGTCCCAGATATCACTGCCCCAGGGCATGTGCAGTGCAGCCCACTGCACACAAACACAAACTCACAGAAGGTGATGACAATTTGTGTTTGGGACATCTGATTGTGAAAGAGGGGACAGCGTACTTGCAGCCACAGAGACTGAAACTAGAATGTGCTGGAACATGCGGTGTTTGGTTTTCTGTTCCTGTGTTAGTTTGCTGAGAATAATTGTTTCAAGCTTCATCCATGTCCCTGCAAAGGAATGATTTATAATCCTTTGGGTATATACCCAGGAATGGGATTAGTGGGTCAAATGGTATTTCTTGTTCTAGATCCTTAAGGAATTGCCACACTGTGTTCCACAATGGTTGAACTAATTTACACTCCCACCAACAGTGTAAACATATTCCTATTTCTCCACATCCTCTCCAGCATCTGTTGTTTCCTGACTTTTCAATGATTGCCATTCTAACTGGCGTAAGATGGTATCTCATTGTGGTTTTGATTTGCATGTCTCCACTGACCAGTGATGATGAACTTTTTCCATATGTTTGTTGGTCAATAAATGTCTTCTTTTGAGAAGTGCTGATTCATATCCTTCTCCCATTTTTGATGGGGATGTTTGGTTTTTTTTCTTATAAATTTGTTTAAGTTCCTTGTGGATTCTGGATATTAGCCCTTTGTCGGATGGATTGATTGTAAAATTTTTCTCCTATTCTGTAGGTTGCCTGTTCATTCTGATGACTTTCTTTTGCTGTGCAGAAGCTCTTTAGTTTAATTAGGTCCCATTGGTCAATTCTGGCTTTTGTTTCCATTGCTTTTGGAGTCATGAAGTCTTTGCCCATGCCTATGTCCTGAATGGTATTGCCTAGATTTTCTTCTAGGGTTTTTATGGTTTTAGGCCTTATGTTTAACTCTTTAATCCATCTTGAGTTAATTTTTGTATAACGTGTAAGGAAGGGGTCCAGTTTCAGTTTTCTGCATATGGCTAGACAGTTTTCCCAACACCATTTATTAAATAGGGAATCCTTTCCCCATTTCTTGTTTATGTTAGGTTTGTCATAGTTGTAGATGTGTGGTGTTACTTCTGAGGCCTCTGTGTTCTGTTACATTGGTCTATATATCTGTTTTGGTGCCCATACAGTATTTTTTTGGTTACTGTAGCCTTGTAGTATAGTTTGAAATCAGGTAGTGTGATGCCTCCAGCTTTGTTCTTTTTGCTTAGGATTGTCTTGGCTCTACAGGCACTTTTTTGGTTCCATATAAAATTTAAATTAGTTTTTTCTGATTCTGTAAGGAAAGTCAGTGGTAGCTTGATGGGGATAGCATTGAATCTATACATTACTTTGGGCAGTATAGCCATTTTCATGATATTGATTCTTCCTATCCACAAACATGGAATGCTTTTCCATTTGTTTGTGTCTTCTCTTATTTCCTTGAGCAGTGGTATGTAGTTCTCCTTGAAGAGGTCCTTCACATCCCTTGTAAGTTGTATTCCTAGGTATTTTATTCTCTTTGTAGGAATTGTGAATGGGAGTTCACTTATAATTTGGCTCTCTGTTAGTCTATTATTGGTGTATAGGAATGCTTGTGATTTTTGCACACTGATTTTGTATCCTGAGACTTTGCGGAAGTTGGTTATCAGCTTAAGGAGATTTTGGGCTGAGACGATGGGGTTTTCTAAATATACAATCATGTCATCTGCAAACAGAGACAATTTGACTTCTTCTTTTCCTATATGAATACCCTTTATTTCTTTCTCTTGCCTGATTGCCCTGGCCAGAACTTCCAATACTATGTTGAATAGGAGTGGTGAGAGAGGGCATCCTTGTCTTGTGCCTATTTTCAAAGGGAATGCTTCCAGTTTTTGCCCATTCAGTTTGATATTGGCTGTGGGTTTGTCATAAATAGCTCTTATTATTTTGAGACACGTTCCATAAACACCTAGTTTATTGAGAATTTTTAGCATGAAGGGGTGTTAAATTTTATCAAAAGCCTTTTCTGCATCTATTGGGATAATCATGTAGTTTTTGTCATTGGTTTTGTTTATGTAATGGATTATGTTTATTGATTTGTATATGTTGAACCAGCCTTGCATCCCAGAGATGAAGCCATCTTGATCGTGCTGGATAAGTTTTTGATGTGCTGCTGGATTCGGTTTGACAATATTTTATTGAGGATTTTCGCATCGATGTTCATCAGGGATATTGGCCTGAAATTTTCTTTTTTGGTTGTCTCTTTGCCAGGTTTTGGTATCAGGATGATGCTGGCCTCATAAAATGAGTTAGAGAGGAGTCCCTCTTTTTGTATTGTTTGGAATAGTTTCAGAAGGAATGGTACCAGCTCCTCTTTGTACCTCTGGTGGAATTTGGCTGTGAATCCATCTGGTCCTGGGCTTTTTTTTTTGGTTAGTAGGCTGTTAATTACTGCCTCAATTTCAGAACTTGTTGTTGGGCTCTTCAGGGATTCGACTTCTTCCTGGTTTAGTCTTGGGAGGGTGTATGTGTCCAGGAATTTATCCATTTCTTCTAGTACCTTTTGAAACCAAAGACACATTCTACTTTTTATAATATACTTTGATATAGGGTTTTAAAAATATCTGTTTTAATCACATACTGTAATTACATAATAAGCTCCTAGTAACCGTTTGATATGGTTTGGATCTGTGTCTCTGCCCAAATCTCATATCAAATTATAATCTCCAATGTTGGAGGTGGGGCCAGGTGAGAAGTGATTGAAATATGGGGGAGGTCTCTCATGATATAACATCATTGCCCTTGGTGCTGCCATAATAATTGAGAATTCTTGTGAGATCTGATTGTTTAACCATGTGTAGCACCTCCCCCTTGCTCTCCTCTTCTTGCTTCCAACATGTGAGATTCCTTGCTCCCTCTTTGCCTTCCCCCATTGTAAGTTTTCTGAGGCCTCCCCAGAAGCAGAGCAGGTGCCAGAATTATGCTTCCTGTACAGCCTGCCAAACCATGGGTGAATTCGACCTCTTTTCTTTTTGTTTTTCCTTTTATTTATTTATTTATTTTTGAGACGGAGTCTTGCTCTGTCCCCCAGGCTGGTGTGCAGTGGTGCGATCTCGACTCACTGCAACCTCCGCCTCCCTGGTTCATGCCATTCTCCTGCCTCAGCCTCCCAAGTAGCTGGGACTACAGGTGCCCGCCACCACACCCGGCTAAGTTTTTTTATTTTTAGTAGAGACGGGGTTTCACCATGTTAGCCAGGATGGTCTTGATCTCCTGACCTTGTGGTCCATCCGCCTCAGTCTCCCAAAGTGCTGGGATTACAGGCATGAGCCACCGCACTCGGTGTCAACCTCTTTTCTTTATAAATTACCCAGTCTCAGATATATCTTGGTAGCAACATGGGAACAGACTAATACACCCTTATATTCCGTAGAACAAACTAGAAAGTAAGCAGTTCTAACTATGTACCTGATGTGAAGCTCAGGACAAAGAACAGAGTTATGAAGATAATGCCTGGAACCTCTCCCAGCATGGCCAAGAGGCATAGCTGGGACATGGACTGGCTGTTGTTCCCAGGCTTTGCTATGGTTACATCTCTTGAACTCATAATCTAAGAGCTCAAATCTAAAGACATAGGACTACAGACAAATTAAAGAAATGTGTATATGCAGAGCAGCTGTTTGATGACCTTAAAACATCTAGTAGGCATTATAAACCTGTCTGCCAACAGACCCAGGCACAAATATCTAAATTAAATTCTGAAGACATTTCTACTTTATTTTACCAATGATTTAAAAACCATCTTTATTTAAAGATTACTAAAAATGCATGAACTGAAAAGCATTTGTACTTACTTTATGAGTACTCATTTATCTTTACATTAAATTGATACCATGTGTAAACTATATACAAACATATGGATAGACATATACATATATGAAATGTAATGTATTGCATATACATGTACCCATAAAGATAGAGGGTGACAAAAAGACTTTAGAGTTTTAATTTTAGGACTTTAAGCATGAGATGGGTAAAACTCAGTATTTTAAAAGGACAGTTGGATTCAAATTGTGCCTTTGTAAATGAAAAAAGTAACGTTTATCTGAAGAAGTCCTTACTGAGTTTTAGAAAAAATGGGTAGCAAATTTACATCTCAAAACACAAACAGGGATAGAATTTAAGCTTTTACAAGAAGGAATTTGGATGTGTTCAAGAAAGATTAAAAATAGATACTAAGTTAACACAAAAATGATAGAAATTTACCATAAGATTTTATAAGAAAACTAATTTTATTTTAATAGGTAGCTTTAATTTGGTCTCTGTTTACCCACTGGACCACTGAGCTCAGGACAGAGCCCATTAAAGAAGAGGGATGACAAAGTCTTTGCAATTTTTAGATCCTAATAATTTAAATATGTGAAAAGAAGACACGGTTGAAAGGGAGAGGACCTAGACCTTTAAAAATCAAGGATTTCACTGAATCCCAGGTCCCCGAGAAGAGTAAAATGTCATGGGAACCATAATGTGCAACACTTCCACAGTTTACTTTGCTACAAAGGCATTTTTCTCATTGTTTAAACTGTGTCTTTCTTATCTAAAGATGCAAAGATATAAGTAGTCTTCTGAAGTAGTAATCATTTATTATAACCACTATTAGTCACCTCCCAAACCATAGATTTATCACTGACACAGAAGCCAGCACACAAACAAGATGAAGTATTTGTACAGTACAAAGTAATCTCTGATGCCCCTAAAAGCCAGAGGTCAGGTAACACAACAGAAAACAGAGCAGAGTTTTAGACCTGAAAGGAATCCATTCACTTACAACTCTTGGGGTTCCATGTGGAAAAACAGAGAATCCTCCCAAACAGAAAAGTCTGTGGTATCTTTCCTGTTTTTCCTAAGTGGTCACAGGCTGTTCAGAATTCTTTAGGTCCCCTCATGTGGCATCAAGGGTAGCAAGAGGGAGACAAAGAGAGGAATGAATAAAAGAACAATTGTTAAGAAAGGAACAGAGAGACTAAGCACATGATTTAAAATGATTCCAGTCACCTGAAAAAAAAAAAAAAAAATTCAAGAAAAAAATAAGAAAAGGAGAAAAGTGAAGCAGCTTAATTGTCTGGGGTAAATACCCAAGATTTATTGTCTCATGGCCACAGAAACTAGGTTCACAGTGGAAGTTTAATAGGTGAAAGAAAGAGAAGAGCTCTCTGCAGCAGAGAGCTGTCCTGGAGAAATGGGTTGCTGCTTCTGTGGTGAATTGCAGCAGGTTTTATAGATGAGCTTGAGCAGGTGGTGTCTGATTTACAAAGGGCATGAGAGATTAGTCAGACCAGGTGTTCCATTTGCATAAGGTGCAAAAAACTGGTTAGGTCTAGGTGTACCATTTGCATAGGGTGTGAACATCTGGCTTCCCCCACCCTAATCTTTTATTATGCAGATAGTTTTTCTATCTGGCTGGCACTATGTTGCCAGTTTCTTTACTGTACATGTGGTGACTAAGAAAAGGAAAGATGGAGCCTCCATGTTGAACATGTCTGGCTGCTGCTGCCGCCCCCCACCCCACACACTGCCCCGCCCTGGTAGCTCCTTTTTGTTGGCACAGCTGCTGGCATTCACCTGTGCAAGATTCCAGCTTGCTTATCTATTTCTGCAGTTCGATTTTTTAGGCTGCTCTTTGTTAGAAAAGAAATGTTTTGGGGCCTGCTTTTTTATTAAAAGGGAAATTTCACCAAGGACTCTGTTGCTCTTACTATCTGCCTAAGTACTTTCTTTCTATCTCCTGTATCATATTTCCCCCCTCAGAAGTAGTAACCCTAACTGCTGTTAAGGGGTGTTGGACAATGACTCTTTCTGGCTACTTCCTGCTGAAAAGGGGTGTAGTGTGGGAAACAACAGTTAAGTCTCCTCCTGAGGTCAATCTAAGGGTCCTCAGGAGAGATGCATGTCCATGTGTGGTTCCATTGTGTGCAGCACCATTTGGAGTTTAATAGCTTCTAGGTGAGAAGAGATAAATGTTACAAGATGGTTTAGGTATAGAGTTTGAATATGAGTGTTAAGATTACCATTGGTAGTGGGGGTACTATAGGTCACAACCATGACAGTAGAGTTTGATACTTGTCAACTGTTCTGATGGGTTGTAATACTGATTTCCTCCACCAGGTGTCACTGCACCTTACCAGAAGTGTTAATATAGAAGCAACTTTCTATTTTTTTCTTTTTGAATAAGTGGCATTGGATTGGATGTCGAGAGTAACTTGAGTGTTAACTTTGGCTAAATCTTTTCTGTAATTATTAGTCCTGCTATAAAGATGATAATTAGGTAGAATGTTACAGCAATTAGAATTTTCCATCCAGTATTTCACATTGTGAGTGCCACAGTGTATAGTCATGCTGCAAATAGTAGAGTGAGTATAACAATTTCTGCAAGGGTGGTGTAGTAAATAATTTCCATCTAAAATTTTGCTCCCCAAGATAGAGAATTTCCCTTTTGGGCGTCTATGAAATTACAAATGTGATCCCATAGATAATCAAAATCTCCCTGCAAGTATGTGTCAAGAAGAAGTTTTAATATCTGGAGGCGAATCTTGAGAGGAAAGGTAGAAATGACAAAGTATCTGGTGAGGTAGGGGTGGGACTGAGGAGGATGAGTAGCCCTCACTCAGTTACTTATCTTTTATGATTTTCAGCTTAAGTTCTCCTATCTCTTCACATTGACACCTGGGACATTCCTCTAGGCTGTCAGGGGTTGCTCCCTCAGCTTTCCAGACTTTGACTCGAGTGTCACGTATCCAGGATTCAATACCTGTAACTTTTACCACTGAGGGTGTTGAAAGAAGAACAGTGTAAGTTTCTTCCCAGCTTGAGCTTAGGGAAGGAGAGAGAGAAGGGAGAGCTTTCCTAATACCAAATCTCCTGGGTTAAATAAAGGTGGTCTTATTTTCTGGAGTTGGGCTTCTGCTAGTTGTGTTAATTTCTGTTGAAAGTGAGCCAGAGAGGGTACATGTTTAATCAATTCAAAGGTTTAATAGAAAGTCATTGGTAAGCCTGGGCGTGGTGGCTCACGCCTGTAATCCCAGCACTTTGGGGGGCTGAGGTGGGTGGATCACCTGAGGTCAGGAGTTTGAGACCAGCCTGGCCAACATGGTGAAACCCTGTCTCTACTAAAAATAATAATAATAAAAAAATAACCGGGTGAGGTGGCAGGCACCTGTAATCCCAGCTACTTGGGAGGCTGAGGCAGGAGAATGGCTTGAACCCAGGAGGCAGAGGTTGCAGTGAGTGGAGATTGTGCCACTCCAGTTTGGGTGACAAGAGCAAAACTGTCTCAAAAAAAAAAAAAAAAAAAAAAAGGTCATTGGTAAGGAAAGGTCATCCATACAGCATTTTGAAAGGGCTTAGGCCTAACTTTGAAAAGGTATTTCTTACCCACAGTAAAGCCATGGGAAGAAGAGCAACCCAAGGAAAGTGAGTTTCTTGGAATCGTTTTCTGAGGTGTCTTTTGATAATATCATTTGTCTTTTCTACCTTTCCTGAGAACAGGAGTCTCCAAGCACAATGGAGATGACACTATATGCCTAATGCCTTTGAGATCCCCTGTGTGATGGCTGCCTTAAATGAGGGGCCACTGTCAATTTTGAGGTACTTAGGTAGACCAAAGCAGGGAGATTTTTTTATTAGCTAACACTTTTATTACCTCAGAGGCCTTTTCTGTAAGGCATAGAAATGCTTCTACCTAGTTAGTGAAAGTATCTACCTGTACCAGAAGGTATTGGATGCCCTTCATCTTTGGCATGTGGGTGAAGTCTATCTGCCAGTACTCCCCTGGATAGCTTCTCATCCTTTAAGTTTGAGGAGGAAGAAGCCACCTGTTGGAATTATTTTTAAGACAAACTTCTCAAGCATGAACAACCTGCTCAACTGTTTTTAAAAAAGTTCTCTCCTGAAAACAATTACTGGGCACACTGAGTTTTATCATTTCTCAAGTGAAAATCTTGGTGAAAGATATTAAGGGTGTTCCACTGGCTAGAGTCTGGCAAGTGGAGTTTGCCATCCTCTGACTATTGCCATCCTGAGGGCTGGAAAGTGTACTCTTGAGAGATGGCCCAGTCTATCTCTGCAGGGGAGTACTGAGGCTTAATTTTTCTTATGAAGCCTTCCCAGATTAGAGAGCCTTTTAGTGTGTTAAGATCCTGAGGCTTTCTTGCCATTGACTTGGCTACCTGATCAGCTAACTTGTTTCCTTTGGCTAAGTCATCTGTTCCCTTCTGATGTCCTTTACAATGCATTACTGCTACCTCTTGTGGAAGGAAAACTGAGGATAATAACCTGTTAATTTCCCGATGGTATTTTATATGAGATCCATTAGTGGCAAGACTCTTTCCTTCCAAATTGCAGCATGAGCATGGAGAACTAAGAAAGCATATTTGGAGTCAGTGTAAATGTTAGCTACCTTTCCCTTGCTTAATTCAAGTGTTCTTGTAAGAGCTATCAGTTCAGCTGGTTGAGCATTTGTGCCTGGAGAGAGGGGCCCACTTTCAGTAATATCATTCAGAGTGATTATGGCATATCCTGCCTTATGGACTCTGCTTTACAAAGAAACTTTCATCTGTGAAGAGGATCCAGTTTGGATTTTCTAGAGGAGGTTCCCTGAGATCCTCTCTGGCTATGCAGGTCTATACAACAACTTCATAGTCATGTTCAGGTTCCTCGGGGAGGAAAGTGGCTAGGTTTAGGTGAGAACAAGCTTTCAATTGGATTGTAGACCTTTCTAATAGCAGAGCATAATATTTAAGGAGCCAGCTATCTGTTAGCTAAAGGCTTCCCCTAGAAGACAGCAGTCTTGTTACATTATGTGGGGGTATAAAGAGTTAAGCCATTTCCAAGGGTTAATTTGGTGGCCTTCAATACCAGTAGGGCCACTGTGGCAACTGCTCGGAGGCATGCTGGCCATTCTTTAGCCATCAAATCAAGTTCCTTGCTCAGGTAGCCCACTGGCTGTTGAGCTGGTCCTTGGGCTTGAGTTAAAACTCCCAGGGCCATTCCCTGCATTTCTGATACATAAAGATTGGAGGCCCTTCCTATGGGAAAGCTGAGGGATGGTGCCTTAAGTAAGGCTTGTTTTAGCTGGTTGAAGACCTTTTGAGCTTCAGGTTCCCAGGTTAGAAAATAAGTTTTAGCTACTTGAGTTTCTTTTATTAGGTGGTATAAGGGATGTTCTATCTCACCATTCCCGGGTATCCATAGTCTGCAAAATCCTGTAATGCCCCAAAATCCTTAGTTGCTTGAGAGTTTTAGGGATGGGGAAAAAGGAAATGGATTTAATCCTTTCTTCCTCTAATGCTCTGGTCCTTTCAGACAATATTAAGCCTAGGTACTTCACTGAGGTTTGGCAAAGCTGGATCCTGGATTTTGAAACCTTATATTCTCTGTCTGCTAAGAAATTAAGAAGAGTTTAGTACCTTCCTGAGAAGCTTCCTCAGTTGCAGCACAGAGCAGCATATCACCCATATATTGCAAGACCCTGACCTGAGGATGGGACAACTCAGAGAGTTCCTTTGACAGTGCCTGTCAAAAGAAGTGAGGACTATCTCAAAATCCCTGAGGCAGCACCATCCATGTTAACTGGGTGGTCTGGCCAGAGGGATCTTCAAAGGCAAACAAGTATTGAGAGTGAGGATGTCATGGCATAAAGAAAAAGCCACCCTTTATATCTAGGATTGTGAACAATTTAGTTCCCCCAGGTATTTGAGTTAGCAAGATATAGGGATTAGGGACCACAGGATGAATTGGGACTATGACCTTATTAACGAGGCAGAGGTCCTGAACTAGTGTCCATTCCCCTTTGAGTTTTTGCATTTCTAATATTGGGGTGTCACAGGGGCTGTTACAGGGTTTGAGGAGGACTCAACCTATTCTTCCTTGAACTGCCCACGCTTCTGGGTTAGTATTAGCTTCCACTGGGGGAGACAAAGTATTTATCCTGGGGCTATAAGGATCTTGGCCCCTACGTGAGTAAAAATATTTCTACTTAATAAAGCAGTGGAACTTTCAGACATACTTAAGAAGGCATGTATAAATAATAGGTCTCCCACTCTACAACTAAGGGGTTGAGAAAAACATTGGGTTAGAACCTTTCCTGAGATGTCTATCATAGTCATGCTACAGGAAGAGGGGAGGCCTGGATTAGAGAGGAGAGAGGCTGGCTCCAGTGTCCAGAAGGAGGTCCACCCTTCTTTTAATTTCCAATATCACCGGGGTTCCTGTGCAGTAATGGAAGCTTGAGCTGCTGGAGCCAAGGGTTTGAATCCTGGGACCCATCGGTCCCATTGGACCATCTGTGAAACTGATTCTCATCTGAGTGACCTCCATCTCCAGGGGCAGTCTGATGGAATGCGCGCTGTCCAGGTTCCTGCCCTCTCTGGAAGCTTGATAATGAGGAACCCTGATGTGTCACTACGGAGGAGGCTGTGGGAAAAAGCTGTTTCTCAGGGCTGCCTGGATCACAAGGTGGGGGCACTTTTGACTTGGCTGGACCTGTGAATTATGGGAATTCTGCTCCATGTCAGCAACCAGCTCTTTCAACTTGTGTTCCTCTTTGTAGCCGATTCTCTTGCTTAATTCCTGAGCCTGTTCTAGAGTCCTCCTCACAATGTCTGATGGTCAGGACTGTGTATGGAGACCTAATGAAGGGTCTTGTGTGCTCACACAGAGTGTCCAGAGGACAGGCTTCATGACCTCCCCTGCCCCAACCCCACAACAAGATCTAGATAGTGGGCTGGGTCAGATAAAGTCAGAATCCCCAGCAAGGGTGTGTTTCCTGGCAGTGCTGAGGTCTATACCCCAGATTAACTCTCAGTGTCTTTGCAAATACATTTATGTTTTGCGTGCATTGTTGGCTGGGCAGTCTCATGTCTCTAAATTCTTATATCACTCTGTGGATAAGGTAATAAAGAGTCTGCGTGTAAGTATATAAAAGCTATCTGATCAGGGTGGGTGTGTTTTACATAGTGAATTTGTTTTCAGCAAAGATGTTTCAAAAAGTATATATACAGAGTGTATATACAGATGCACATGCATATTTATATGTGTTAGATGTTAATATATATTTAAATTTAATATATGTATAAATATTTGTATAAATATACATATATTTATATATAATGTGCCATTTTAACCACTTTAAAATGTACAATCAAATAAAATTAACCACACACACAGTGTTACATTACCATCACCACTATTTATCCTAGAAAATTTTTATCATTTTAAACTAAAAGTCTATATCTTTTAAGTAATAGCTCCCTATTTTTTCCACCCTAGACCTTGATAATCTCTAGTCTACTCTCTGTCTCTATGAATTTACCTATTCTTGATGTTTCATATAAATGGAATCATACACATACGTCATTTTGCTTCTGGCATATTTCACTTACCATAATGTTTTCAAGGTCTATGAATGTTCCAATGTGTGTCAGAGTTTTGTTCCTCTTTATGGCAGATTAACATTCTGTCGTATGTGTCACCACATTTGTTTATTCATGTGTTAATGAGCACTTGGATTGTTTTCACATTTTATTTTTGTGAGTAATGCTGCAATCAGCATTCCCATGTAAGTACCTGTTTGAGTCCCTGGATTCAATTCTTTGGGTATATAGCTAGGAATGGATGCTGTTTCATATGAGAATTCTATGATTAGCTCCTTGAGGAACAGCACAACTGTTTCTCCTTGTGGCTGTACCTTTTTATAATCTCACCAGCAATGTGTGAGGATTCCAAATTCTACATAAGGCTTTCACTTGTTATTTAACATTTTAACAGAATGTTAGGCATATTTGTAGGTGTAGTGTGGGATCTCATTGTGGTTTTGATTTTGTATTTTCCTAATGACTAATGATGTTGAATTTCTTTTCATGTCCCTGTTGATGATTTGCATATCTTCTTTGAAGACATGTCTATTTGAGTCCTTTGCCCATTTATATAAATTGGGTGGTTTGTCTTTTTGTTGTTGAGTTGTAGCAGTTCTTTATATATTCTGGGCATGAAACCATTGTCTATGTGATTTGCAACTATTATGTCTCATTCTGTGTTTGGTCTTTTTATTTTCTTGATAATATCCTTTGATGCACAAAAAGCTTGCATCTTTAGCCCAGTTTATCTGTTTTTCCTTTTTGTTTGTCATGCTTTTGGGTCATACCTGAGAATGCATTGCACATTTGAGGTCATTAAGTTTTACCCCGATGTCTCTTTCTTTTGTTTTTCCAAACAATTGCATTTATTATAAACAAGAGTACAGACCATAGACTCAGAAACACAGCCGATTCGAAGCTAAGACAGCTCTGGTGAAACACTAATAGAGGGAGGAGGAACACTGAAGTATTCATGTCTGGGCCAGAGCTACCATCCAGGGTCCCACACTCCACCTTTGGTCCAGATGGCCCCTTGGCCCAGGTGTCCCTGCTGCCAGAACACCCTGGACTGGGGTAAGGAGTTGGATATTCCATGAGGTTGGTGTCAGGGGAAGCAGGGACTCACAGTTGCCAGGTTGTCCATCTCCTCTGAACCAATTTCCCTCCACAACCCTGGGATTTCAGTCTCATATCAACTATCATGTTTTAAAACAGAAAACAGGCAAAATGTTTGGCTAAAATAAAATGAAAACACTGCAGGGAAGGGACCTGAGTGTACTGGTGGACAGGAGCCCTGCTCACCTGTGGGAAGGGCAGGGCCAGCAAGGGCAGCAGAGCTCCCTGTGGGCAGCTAAGCTGTGTATGGATGTGGCCCTCCGGGTGGTCCCAGGAAAGGGGACAGGGGACAGTCCAGGCAGACAGCTGTCAGGTGAGTAGGGCTCTGCCTGAGGTGTTCTGGCATCAGGGGGCTGCCTGACCCCCAACAGGCATGACAGAGGCTCCAGGGAGCAATGGGACATCTGCCTAAAGGATCAAAGCCCAACTTGGTCAGATCCCAAGCTTTGCCTGCGTCATCTCGAGCAGCAACTGGCTATGCTGCCGAAACCAGGACACATCTGCATCATACAGAAAGCCGCACCATCCTGGTGTGACAGGCCATACTTGGTCACCTTAGGGTAAGCTGGAGAAGAACTCCAGATGTGCCCTGGAGAAACCCCTACCTCTCAGGGGCCACCTGACAGGGTGCCCCCACCACCCCATTCTTTGAGTTTGTCTTGAGATTTTAGGAAGCATAATTTCAGGTGAGGAAGAGAATAAAGTCTGATCCCAGCCCACTCTGGCAAGGATCGTTCCCCACCTCCTCAGCATCAGAGGAACCCACATATACAGGCAACACACCCACAGCACGCCTGGGCCATAAGGAACCATGCCTGCACACCACTCACACACAACAAAACCAAGTGGCAGCCAGAGAGGCCGGGGGACACTCAGAGGGCCGCCTTCAGGGCATTCATGTAGGCTGGGTTGTAAGGAGGCTGGCTGGCAGGGTAGGGCATGGTTGCTCCTCCAGCCAGGGTCTCATGGTAGGCTGGCGGGCCCATGGGCTGGGCCGGGTAAGATGGTGGGTACTGCATTGGGTAGCGTGCTGCTGGCATCCCTGGCTGAGGTGGCATGGTGTGGTAGCCCTGGTAGCTTGGTCCAGGGTAGCTGGGCGGCACACTTGGAGGCTGAGGATAAGGGGTGTGCACCACAGTGGTGGATGTGGTGGTGGTGACAACTGGATGTGGTCAGCGGCAGGTCTTGTGTAGGCAGCAGCAGGAGGAGGTGAAGCAGATGATGAGAGTGATGACAGACAGCACAAAGATGGTCAGGCCAACGGTCAAGGTTGCTCCGAACCCCATGTTAGCCTCTGCCTTCACCCAGAGGCCTCCTGTACCCCTGGGCTTCCCCTCTTCCCATCGTGGGCCACTCAGATTCAACTTCCTCCCCTTTCGGAGAAAAGGAAAGCAAATCTACTCCATATGACGTCGGGCACAGGAAGCACCTCCTATGTCTCTTTCTAATATATTTTTATGGTTATAGATCTTATAATTAACTCACTGATCTATTTTTAGGTAATCGTTTGATATGGTTGGAAGCATAGTTCTCTAAGTTTATTGTTTTGCATGTGGTTATCTAATTGTTTTCGCACCGTTATTTGAGAGAATGATTGTTCCTCCATTAAATTATCTTGACACCCTTATGCAAGAGCAATGAACTATAAGGGTGAGGATTTATTTCTGGACTCTCAATTCTATCCCTTTGGTCCCTATTTGTATTCTTATGCCAGCAGCTTCTGTTTTTAATAGTTGTAATGTTTTGTGAAATTTCAAATAAGAAAGTTCAAGTTCTGCAATTTGTTTTGGCAAAATTGTTTTGGCTATTTCAAGGGTACTTTTTTGAAAAGCAAGGAGGTGAATGTTTTGCAACTGGAAAAGCCTTTTCTGTGTTCTTTCAGCAGGAAATTTTGCTGTCTAGGGATCTTTTCAGGAACTTTATCAAAGTAGGTAAATTATCACCACTTCCTTTGCTGAGGTACTGTGTTAAAATGCGTGTTGCCTCCCATTGAGGAATTGAGAGACCCTGGAAGCACTTGCCAATGTGGTGAG
The DNA here is from genome assembly GCF_002776525.5 of Piliocolobus tephrosceles. Classification (NCBI taxonomy): domain Eukaryota; kingdom Metazoa; phylum Chordata; class Mammalia; order Primates; family Cercopithecidae; genus Piliocolobus; species Piliocolobus tephrosceles. The sequence goes on along the minus strand of NC_045454.1, from coordinate 15,193,663 downwards.
GGACAGTGAGCTCCTTAATGAGGGGCACAGAAGACATTGCTTTGGGACACAATGTTGTCCGTGGAGCTGTGTGCATCTGCACTTCTTTATTTTTTTTTACAAGTTGCATCTCTGCTGGACATATTAGATATTGAAATCTTTGTTCATTCTCTTGGTTCTGTGTTGGCTGACCTGTCAGCTGGAGCTGGAGGACGTGCCTGGCAGGGGAGTGACCCCCATGGGAAAGAGCAGGGTTCAGCAGAGTGACAGCAGCCGGGACCCAGAGAAGCCAGTGAGGTTTGACTCTTAGAAGCCAAAGACCAGCAGGTGGGTGTCCTCAGGGGAAAATGGACTGCACTGGCACCCATTGCAGTTGACTGGAAAAAGGTTAGAGGCTTTGGATATTCCATTTTCTCTTTCAGCTCTTCAGCAGAAGATTTGGGCCCTGGGCTGGCACTGTCCTGCAGCAGGGGCAGGGTGGACAGGAATGGCTGCATATCAGGCCTAATTCCTTGTCATCCTCTCAGGCATTGCCACTGAAGATGGAGAATTTTGTTCAGAGGCCCAGCCTGGGCACATGGGAGGAACCACCTTATTAAAATTAATTTAAGAAAACAGTATGCATGCTTTATTCTTCTCAAATAATTATTAATGTCATGTTTTACAGTGTATCTCTTAAAGGAGTGGTGAGAATCATCTACATAAAGTGTGTTTTAGGTGGTCTTTTCTATAATTGCAGCTTTCACATGTTCTTAGAGAAACCGTTTTCTTTGGGGACACACAGGCAGTATCTCTGTGTTCATTTCTACTGGGAAATCTTTATGCAGGGTGGAGAGAGTCACATTTACTAATGAGAGATGGAAAGCATCTAACTACCAGAAAAAGTGTCCAAATGCTGCTGGTATGATCTTGGGGCTGCAGGTAGAGGTCAGTTTAAGGAGGTATCAGGGAAAGTAATTTTTAAAGCCCCCACCCCTTTTTTTTACACAATCATGGGCAGAAGCCACCACCTGGACCCACCACATGTTGGAATGCATGAGGGACATAAATAGAGGTCAGTAAATTTAGAATGAAATCCAAGAGTGGGCAAGAGGTTTGAGAGGTCGACAGGTGTGAGAGGTGAATGTGTGAATGGTGAGAATGTTCAAAACATCTTCTTTCTCCATAATAAGAGAGCATTTAGACCCCTGAGTCAGACAGTGTCCAGGCCAGGGGGAGCAGGATGTTGTCAGCTCTCCTTGCCAAAAGTGAGACTCCAGCAATGTCCAGTTACTTGGTCCAGTTTGGGATTTATTCCTATTTTAAAAATGGTCCAACAGTATACAATTTTGAAAATATGCAAAAATCCCTATGCTACCATTCATAGATAGCCAAGATGGCCCTAAGATAGTGAGAGAATCAGAATGGGGTTTGGGTTTACGTTGTGTATTTTTTTCTCCCAATATCTACAAAATTCCCTACATCAATTTTTAAATGTAACCTAGTGGGTGTCATTCCCTTTCACAGTTACAGACATTTCCAGTTCATGGTTACAGACCTTTGGAGAACACATACCCTTTCTACTCTGAGGTACAGGTAACCATGTGACATCACCTCTAAACCTGCCTTCTGGGACATCAAATTGCTGATTAAGTAAAAGTCATTTCAATAGATATTGAAGATGTCCATTTTACCCCTCTCACACTTGTAATTCTTCTACCAAGAGGTGATGAGTTTTAGTGGTGATTTGCTTTTATAGATTAGTGTAGATTAATGCTTCTGCCAGGGGCAGTTTTTTCACTGGGAAAAGCATTTGACAAAGTCTGGAGACATTGCTGGTTGTCAGAGCTTGGGGAGGGAGTCCTGCTGGCCTTGAGTGGGTAGAATCCCCAGATAGTGCTGAACATTCTAGAGCTCACAGAGCCCGACCAGCATGACCATTACAAAGTTCAGTGCTGAGGAGGACTGGAGAGCCCTGATGTGCCTCCCCTAACTTCCCTGGAGCTTTTTACCTTTTCCTTCCGTCAGTCTCTACCACTTTCTCACCTCAGCTTACTCCTTGAACCTGAATGCCCTCCACTTGAACTTGCCCTTAGTTTAAGACCTGCTGTAATCTCTTGACTTCCTTGGCCCCGTTCTGATCCTTAGCAAGGTGTCCTCTAGAGGGCACCCTCACCTTTCCTGGAGCTTTCCCAGGATCCAGATGCCCCTGCCTTGTGTGGGCACCAGAGATATGGCCTTGTGCCTGTGTCTCTAAAGGTCCTGTCACTCGGGACCTTTCTGTGAGAGCAACTGAGGTGATATTACCCTCCCCTACTTTTCTTGGAACATAAAAATATGTACAAACCTTGCAGATTAAAATTTCTTAATGCATGTGAAAATTTAAAAAAAATATATTTTTGCCTCCGAAACTTTACTGGGAAAAATGTATCACAGTCCCAGTCATAAAAAATGACACCTAATCAGGGTTATTCACTGTATTGTTTGTTTAACAGCAAAATATTGGGGACAACCTAGACTTTCACCAGCACAATGCTAATTAAACAGGTTACCTTATATCTACACAATAGAATATGATGCAGCTGCATAAAAAGTATAGAATCTTTCAGGTATTCACATGGAAACAGCTTCATGTTCTATTTTAGTTATAGCATCTAAACATCACAGAATAAGATGCAGTTTTGGTACTAGATCTGACGTTAGAACATTATTTTTACGTTTTTTTTTTTTTTTAATTTAAAGAGAGAGGGTCTCACTCTCATACCCAGGCTGAAGCGCAATGGCGAGATCATAATTGACTGCAGCCTCAACCTTGTGAGCTCAAGTGATCCTCCTGCCTCAGCCTCCTGAGTAGCTGGAATCATAGGCAGGTGCCACCATGCCTAGCTAATTTTTTGTGTTTGTTTCTGTAGAGATGGGGTTTTACCCAGGCTGGCGAAACCCCAGGCTGGTCTCAAACTTCTGGGCTCAAGTGATCTGCCCACTTTCATTCCCAAAATGCTGGAATTACAAGCAAGTGTCATCACACCTGATTCTGTCTTTTTTTTTTTTTTTTTTAAATTGGACTGCAGTCGACTCACTCATCTCTTTTCCCATCAGGTGATCTCTCTTTTTTCCTCTGTTTCTCCACCATATGTCCATACCAAAATCCAGATGTATTCGCTTTTGTTTAGAATTAGATTTTTTTTTTTTTTAAAGAGAAGTCCTAGGAATGGTCTCCTAGCTGATTTTCAGGATTCTCATCTTCACTGTCTAAGCCATAGGTTTCCAACTCCAGATACTGATTAGAGTCACTTGTAGGGCATTTAAAGCCTACCAATGCCTGTACCATCCCTCAAGTATATCTGATTTGGCTGATGTGTGGTGTGGCCCAGGTATTGGTTGCTTAAAAATGCTTTTAAGGAAAAGGGTCATTTTGAAGTGGAGGAACTTTAGCTCAGTAATCAAAGTTAACATCCCCAGTAATCAGAGATAACGACATCTTAGGGCATTGTAATATAATGGATGGGGAAGGTGCAGCATCATCCCTGTGGTATTCTTGTACAAAGTGTATAACCTGAGTTTAATCATGAGAAGATATTAGAAAAGTCCAAACTGAGGGTCATTCTACAAAATAAGTAACCAATACTCTTCAAAAATGTGAAGCTCTTAAAGGTAAATCCTAACTTTCCCAGATTAAAGGAGACTGAGAGAACAGTACAACGAAGAGCAATATGTGATACTAGATTGGATCCTGGTCCAGAAAGAGGACATTAGTCAGAAGATAGAGGGGATTTGGATAAGGTCTGTATAGGCATTCATTTTACAGTGTTAATAATCATTTATTGATTTTGATTATTAGGTGCATATCTATAATGTTAATATTTGGGGAAGTTGAATGAAAAGCATATGAGGATTTTGCCTATTTTTGGAACATTTTGGAAAGTCTGAAATTATTTCAAAATTAAACTTGAAAAAAAAAGAAATATGGATCTTTTATTATTTCTATTAAGTTGCCAAAGTTGAAGATCATTTCCCAACTTATCTTGCGTAACACTGGTCAGAGTAATCTTCCTGGAAATCCTGTTTGTCATGTTTGTGACCTTCTTAAAGCTTTCCAGTGACTTCTCTTATCTGTAGGATGAAGTTAGCATTACGTAGGCTGCCATTCAGTGCCCTCATAACATGGCCCGAATCTCCCTTCTTTTTTTTTTTATCTGTGTTGAAAGACCTGACCAACATTTTACTTTCTTATGGCCAAACTTGTTCAAATTTTTTCTTGCTTATATAATGCCTTCCCTGTCTTCTCAACTGTGGGACTTCAGTCAAGATGGTGGGAAATATTTTAGAAGAAAAATTATAAAGATAGTTATAGGAAATAGTCACAAACTTTCTTGGAAGTGTAGGGGTTTGCATAGCTTCAGTAAAAGGTTTGGCTGAAGGCAGCTGAATTATCTAAAAACCTTAGGGCATAGATACACAGGAATGTAGAGGAGTTTAATCTAAATAGCTTGTTTACTCAGGCGGTCCTAAAGCCAACATTTGATCTTATGCCCGGGGAACTACTCTCCAGGAGGTCAGCAATGTCAATTACCTTGTAGGGGTGTTTAGTCAAGACCTTTGTCATTTAATCTATACTAAATAAATGTGAACTTCACTGTCTTATTAGGGCCTCTGCTGTTAACTCTTTACTGGACCCTTCTCAGTATTGGTGAGTGACAGGGCTACCTAGTCTGCTCTTTCACTGGATATTTGTGTCTGAGTGTATTTGTTCATCCATTGCTGGGTCAGGGTCTGCCGGTCGGACCCAGACAGTTGGTGCCCCATGTGAGGACCTGGTAAGTTGGTGCCCAGGTCTGAGGTATAGCTGCAAATAATCGTGACAGAACCCTCAACAACTAAGGTGAAGACTGTGCGGTTGGTAAACCAGTAAGTCGATAAGTCTGTAAGTCAGTAGGTCATCGGTGCCCGCTTGGAATCTCCAAGGTCGAGGGAATTGTTCAAGGTAGGGTTTTATCATGGGACAACAGTTATCAGCACAAGAGAAGCGGTATCTAAAAATATTCAATCAGCTGCTTAAAGCCACTAGAGCCTCGGTTTTGCAGGCTCAATTAAGGGACTTATTGCAAATGGTATCCCTTAACCCATGATTCCCGAAAGAAGGTAAGCTAGACATAGAGCTTTGGGAACAAGTGGGAAGAAATCTTTTTTTTTTTTTTTTGAGACAGAATCTTGTTCTATCACCCAGGCTGGAGTGCAGTGGCACAATCTCGGCTCACGGCAACCTCCGTCTCCTGGGTTCAGGCCATTCTCCTGCCTCAGTCTCCTGAGTAGCTGGGACTACAGGCGCCAGTCACCACAGCTGGCTAATTTTTTTGTATTTTTAGTAGAGACGGGGTTTCACCTTGTTAGCCAGGATGGTCTTGATTCCCTGACCTCATGCGCAAGAGCAATGGGTTCCAGTATAATCTTTAATGCTATGTGCTTTAGTGAGGGCGACTCTGGTCCCCATTATACACAGAAGAGCCTGAAAAGGGGAAGGAGAAAGAACCATCACCTACTTTACCACCCCTGAGTCCCTCAGCCCCACTATCACCTGGCCAAAATAACAAAGAGGAAAGGGAGGTTTTGCCTGAGCCCCCTTCTCCAATAAATAAGAAGAAAGACAAGGCATATGCTACAGCTATGAGACCCTGTCTTAAGCAAGTGGCATTAGAAGGGGAGCTTTTAGCCTGCCCAGTGATACAAAATCAAAAAGGCAATCAGGTGTATGTTTATAAAGAGATAAGAAAAGGCATTAGAAGCCAAAGCTATTCACAATAGCAAAGTCTTGGAATCAACCCAAATGTCCATCAGTGACAGACTGGATTAAGAAAATGTGGCACATATACACCATGGAATACTATGCAGCCATAAAAAGGATGAGTTTGCGTCCTTTGTAGGGACATGGATGCAGCTGGAAACCATCATTCTTAGCAAACTATCACAAGAAGAGAAAACCAAACACCACATGTTCTCACTCATAGGTGGGAACTGAACAATGAGTTCACTTGGACTCGGGAAGGGGAACATCATACACTGGGGCCTATCATGGGGAGGGGGGAGGGGGGAGGGATTGCATTGGGGAGTTATACCTGATATAAATGATGAATTGATGGGTGCTGATGAGTTGATGGGTGCAGCACACCAACATGGCACATGTATACATATGTAACAAACCTGCACGTTATGCACATGTACCCTAGAACAAAGTAAAAAAAAAAAAGCCAAAGCTGGGAAGCTGCGCAGCTAAGCGGGCGGAGAGCTTTAGGAAAGCCTCAGGGGGAAAAAAGCTCCTCCTGCCCAAGCTGACAGGGTCCCCCAAGGCCGGCAGCCTCTGCCCAGCGGTAGGAGGAGGGAGCGGTGCAGACAAAAAGTGGCGCCTATGCAAGCGCAGTGCGACCATTGCCCAGGATGTGTGCCACTGCCCTCTGGCTCCACAGGCAGCCCACGGTAAAATTTCATGTGTTCCTTGTGTACAAGGAACATCTCAAATTATAATTCTCTGTTAAAATTTACGTTAAATTTAAATTATAATTATGGCCACTGTTTTTCCTCCACTACCCCTGATGTGGCTCTCTCAAAATCTTAATTGTGTAGAACAGTGACCTCTGAAGGGAGAGAAATTACAAAGAGTCCTTGAATTAGCTGAGGAACAATTAAAAGCCGGTCATACAGAACCATCTAACAGCCCTTGGAATTCACCCATTTCCTCATTCCCAGAAGTCTGGCAAATGGAAATTTTTGCATGACAAACGTGCTATTAATGCTAATTTACAGCCTATGGGACCCCTTCCCCCATGGCGATTGCTCAAGATTGGCCTATAATTGTTACTGACTTAAAAGACTGTTTTTATACTATTTCTCTCACAGAACACAACAGAGAAAATTTTGCATTTACATTACCAGCTATAATAATGAAAGGCCAGCTTGCTGATTTCACTGGAAAGTGCTTCCTCAGGAATACTGAATAGTCCTACCTTGTATCAGTAACATGTAGATCAGGCTATGCCCCCCAGTAGAAAAGAATTTTCTAATTGCAAGATTATTCATTTTATGGGTGATATATTACTGGCAGCCCCAAGAGAGCCAGCGCTTTCAAGTTTATATGCCCCTGTCATAAAGAATACACAGTTGGCCAGGCGCGGTGGCTCACGCCTGTAATCCCAACACTCTGGGAGGCCGAGGCGGGCGGATCACGAGGTCAGGAGATCGAGACCATCCTGGCCAATATGGTGAAACCCTGTCTCTACTAAAATACAAAAATTAGCCGGGCATAGTGGCATGCACCTGTAGTCCCAGCTATTCAGGTGGCTGAGGCAGGGGAATCACTTGAACCCGGGAGGCGGAGGTTGCAGTGAGCTGAGATCATACCACTGCACTCTAGCCTGGTGAGAGAGCAAGACTCCATCTCAAAAACAAAAACAAATCAAACAAACAAACAAAAAACAGTTAAGATGTTTAATTACAGCACTGAAAAAGTACAAATGTCCTCCTGTTGGAAATATCTGGGGTACATACTAACTTCCCCGTCAGTAAGACCTCCAAAGGTTAAATTAAAAACTAGCAACTTACATACCTCAAATGATTATCAGAAATTTCTGTGTGATATAAACTGACTTTGCCCCGTCTTGGGCATAACTACTTATCAGTTGCAAAACCTGTTTTCCATCTTAAAGGGCAATACAGCCCTAGATTCTCCCAGATATTTGACCCCTGCAGCAAAAAGAGAGATTGAGGAAATAGAACAAGCCATCTATCACAGGAAACTAGATCGCATGGACCTGCTCTATTCGGTTCAGTTGTCTGTTTTTCCCACCAAACACTCCCCTACAGGGTTAATAGGACCGATGATCCTGGGACTGTGCTTTCTCGAATGGGATTGTTGCTCACATACCAGGACTAAAACACTATCTCCCTATATCCAGTTAATAAGTAAAATTATGTATTTGGGCCACAGACAATGCAATCAGTTGCTAGGTTATGATCCTTGTATTAATCAGGATTCCTTCAAGTAAAAAGCAAGTCAAAGCAGTTTTGCCTCCACAGAGAAATAAAGGGAAAGAATGAGTAAGAGAAAGACTAGAAGAGACAGATCAGAGAGAGACACAAAAAGTAAGACAAAGCGAGATAAAGTAGGAAGAAGAGAAAAACATCAAGAAAGTTATAAGAATGCACCTTTAGTAAGGAAGTTTATAAAACAAAGTCAGAAAGTTAAGGTATGTCAAAGATTGTGAAAAATGTTATAAAAAAGAATTTATGCAAGAAATGTGTAATTTTTGTTTTGAAGGTGTGAGTGAGTTTTAAAACGTTAATTGCAAAAGAAATTCTGTGTGTAAATGTATTGGCTAAAGAAGTATCATCCAGTTTTTCTGTAAACTGGACCTTAAAATAAAGCACAGCAGGTTTTTCTTAAAGCACTAACCTGCTCTTTAACAAAGATTATAAAAGATCTCTTAGCACAGGCACTACCGCTAGAATTTCCAGTACACCAGGACCAGCCTGGAGACTATGTCCTCATCAAAGGATGAAAAGAAAATGCTCGAGCCAGTCTAGGAAAGACCCTACAGGACCCACAGCCCGGGAAGATGTGGCTTCTGCAGAGGACACAAGCCCCAGACGTTACTTGGGGGATGCTGAAGAAGACAACTCAGGAGGCTGAGTGAATCCTGCTCTGTAAACAGACACCATTTAATCCAGATTATTTGTTCCTGGCTATGTTCTCTTTTGTACATTGCAACTCATGTAGGGTATTGATTGTTTTTATGCTCTCGCTTTGTCTGCAACCTGTACCTGCTACACTCTATTGGGCTCATATCTTAGATCTGCCTTTCTTTCGCCCTGTCACCTGGGCAGACAGTTCCTTCCCAGTCACAAAGGATGCGACTGCCTGGCTAGAAAGGATTAACCTACCCCCAGGGGGGATTCTCAGTAATGGCATACTGTGAACTGAGGTGCCAAGTAACACTACAGGTCACTCCTTGATTGGAAAAGAATGTTGCATATTATGTTTGTCTCATGTGATTTGCTACTTCTAGGATGCAAAGCTGGAATGAAAGCAATGACTGTCTCAACTGACAGACCTGTTGCTGCACACACCTGTGCTCTTCAATCAACAGAGCCTGATACAAGAAACAGAAAAGGGGGATATGTGGGAGTTCAGTCATTGTGGTGGGAAAGATTTTAGAGGAAAAATTATAAAGATGGTTATAGGAAATAGTCACAAACCTTTTTGGAAGGCCATGTGGGTTGCATAGCTTCGGTAAAAGATTTGGCTGAAGACAGCTGAATTCTCTTCAAAGGTGTAGATACATAGGATTGTAGAGGAGTTTACTCAGGTGGTGTTAAGAACAACCTTTCGTTATCTGCAGGTGCATGATTCCTCTCTACTTGGGAGGTCGGTAATATCAATTACCCTCTAGTGGTGTTTACTCAAGACATTTGTCATTTAATCTGTACTAAATAAATGCAAACTTAGCTGGCTGATTGGGGCCAGTGCTGCTAACTGTTTTCCTGAACTTTCTCGCCATGGGTGAGTGGCTAGGCAGCCCAGCCTGTGTTATGCCCAGACCATTTATTCCCCGAAGAAGACCACCAGAGTCCAGAGTCAAAGCCAAGCAGCAAGGATCTTTATTACAGGTTCGAACCTGGAGCTCTCACTCACTCATGAAATGAGCCGGGCGGGAGAGCTCCCCAACTGGGCTCCGGACAGTGTTATGTAGTCTAAGAAAAGTAGGCATAGAATCATTATACAAATCAGATGTATGATTGGCTGATATTTGAACAAGGTGATTTGGCTGATTATGATTGGTTCCCGCCAGTTCTAGTATTTCAGTTAATTTTGAAATTCTGATGACGTTTATCAGGGGCTTGCAGGGCAGGGGCAGGGCTTGTTTTTGCAAACCCTAAGGCGGGAAAGCAGTCCTACAGAAGCAGAACAAAGGCAGTTAATCATATTGTGACAGGTTTCACAACAGGTTTTGCAACATGAATATACCTTACCTAAATGCGTCTTGTGACCTTGCCATGCCACAGAAAGAAAAACAGGAACTTACAAAATCTTTACAAAAATGTTTGTGAGAGCAGAACAAAGGTTTAGCAATAGGGTGTGGCAGGAGAGTGAGGACACTTTTTTGTGTCCTTTCACCTGCTCTTCCACTGGATATTTGTGTCTGAGTATATTTGTTCATCCATCACTGGGTCAGGGTCTGCTGGTCAGACTCAGACAATCAACCTCCTTAATTGTTTTTTGTCCTAAGGCCCATTTCAGACCCTGTCTTTTCATTGATGTCTGTGTGTTTCTGTTAGAGGCAGCCAACTTTCCTTTCTTTGAATTCTGGTAGGTACAACTGTGTAGGGGAAATACGAGTTTTATTTTATTATTATTTTAGAAAACAGAAGCTAATTAATTCTGCTCATTAAAAGTTTTCTTTTTAAAACAAATCTTAAACTTTTGATTGGAGAAGGATTAGAGATTAAACTGTTGATGTTTGAAATTCATTGTGGCTTTAAAAAAGCTTATTTTAGTTTCAGGGGTACACGTGTATTTCTGTATGTAGGTAAGCCCATGTCACGGGGGTTTGATGTACAGATTATATCATTAATTATGTACTAAGCCTAATACTCAAGAATTATTTTTTCTTCTCTTATTTTGCCTCATGCTCTCCACCCTCAAGTAGGTCCTGGTGTGTGTTGCTCCCTTTGTGTCCATGTGTTCTCATTATTTAGTGCCCAGTTATATGTGCAATATTTTGTTTTCTGGTTCCTGCATTAGTTTGCTAAGGATATTATCATCTAGCTTCATTTATGTTCCTGCAATAGGCAAGATCTCATTCTTTTTTTTTTATGGATGCATAGTATTCCATGGTGTATATGTACCACATTAAAAAAATCCAGATTCCATTTATTGACATTTAGGTTGATTCCATGTCTTTTCTGTAGCAAATAGTGCTGCAATGAAAATTTGTGTGCATGTATCTTTATGGTGGAATGATTTATATTCCTGTGGGTATATAACCAGTAATCAGATTGCAGGGTCAAATAGTAGTTCTGTTTTTAGCTCTTTGAGGAATTGTCACACTGCTTTCCACAATGGTTGAACTAATCGACACTGCCACCAACAGTGTATATGCATTCTCTTTTCTCTGCAACTTTGCCAGCATGTTATCTCTTATTTTTTGATACTAGCCATTCTGATAGGTGTGAGATAGTGCCTTGTGGTTTTGATTTATATTTCTCTAATGATCAGTGATATTGAACTTTTTCACGTGCCATTGGCCACATGTATAGCTTCTTTTAAAAAGTATCTCTCCATGTCCTTTGCCCACTTTTAATGTTTTTTTTCTTGTAAATTTATTTAAGTTTTGTATAGATGCTGGATATCTTTTGGATATGTTTGTCAAATGCATAGTTTCTAAATATTTTCTCTCATTTCTTAGGTTGCCTGTTCACTCTGTTGATAATTTCTTTTGCTAGAAGCATGAGTTTTAGATTCAGAAATATGTGACTCTGAGTCCTGGTTCCACCTTTAATGGACTTTGAGATAAGGGACAAGTTCATTGATGTTTTGGATAGAGGGATAATAGTAACTGATTAAAGGGTCATTGTGAGCATTATATGAGGTGCAAACATAAAGGTCCCTAGTGCATAGCAGGTTTTTTCCTCTTCATTTTCATCTTCGTCTTCATCTTAAGATGTATATTCTCTCATAAAACACGGTCACATCAATTGTAACTTGAGGTGTGCAACCTAAGTCTAGCTCCTAAAACTAAAGTCTATTAGATTTTACACTGATAATGCTTTTTCTTTCTATGTACAGAAGACAAGATGTGATCAAATATTCTTTGGACTACTTGTCTCTTCCTACCTGTCTTCCCTCTTTTAAGAACATGTATAAATGCCAGGCCACCTGAAAACCTCCTCAAAGACATAACAAGCCATAGAGGGTTTCTACAACTTGTGTTTTTCTAGAGTTTGCCCTCAAGCTCTGGTCCAATAAACCTCACTTGAATCAGGCACTCAATTTAGTTAACATTTTGCCAACCATGAAGGGGTCCTCTTAATGGAGTTTAGAACCTTTGACCTGCAGAGCTTCTTCTATTGTTCATGCTCAGTACCAACTATAGAGCTTTAGTTCTGACCAATCATGTGACTTTCTGAGAATTGAATCCTACTTTCTCTTGAGGTCCCTTCTCTCTCCGACTTTTTTTTGTTTGAGATCTGAGTTTTGTTTTTTCATGGAACTCCTCGCCTCATGGAGCTTTGCTCATTTCCTAAAAGGAACGTGAGTTTCCTGCTCCTGTGACAATGGAGAGCCGACTACAGCTTGGTCCCTGCTCAAGTAAGGAGCTGGTTTAGGGTTTTGTTTCAGAATTTGGTAACTGCAGGATAAGGCTTATTACTACTTCATTCTAACCTTATCCTTAGAGTGTTCAACAGTATGTAAATAGTGCAATCGCTATTTGGGTTTTTTTTTTTTTTTTTTTAATCATTCTTCTTTTGGATTTGACCAACTCTTCACCTTGTCTAATGTCCAAAACCCTTTCACTTGGTCAAATCCAAATCTAACAGGAGCTCTACATTATGGTGAAACAGGCCTTTAAATTGGTTAAAGTTCTGTAACTGCAAAACATCCAATTCCACCTCTAGAAACACCAGTTTGTTGAAGAAAATAAAAATATTTTAACCCACAATATATTTCTTTGACAAATTTTGATGTGTCTATCAGAAGGCCAGCAAATAGAAGTGGCCCTGCACAGCTGCCTTTTGTGGAAAAAATCTACATCATAGAGAGTCATTATTAATGGAGGCATGTCTTCCCTTATCTGGATCTGTGGAAAATGTACTGAATCTCATACCTTAAAGATAAAAACTTTAGCATTGATTTTCTCTGAGGGCTGCTACCTGCAAGGTTTCACTGACACAAGACCAGCTTTGCTTACTGAACTTTCTTTCTTTTTCCCATGACTTGTATTACCACTAAAATCTGATTTACCATCATAACCTTGATTTGGACACGCAGAAATGCAGAAAAATAATCAGCCAACTAAAGGGTAAAAATGTATTAGTCTCATGTTCCCTGGCTTCTTTCTGTGCATTCTTTCCATTTGGAAGGTAAAAATCACTGTTTCCTCCACCAAATTTTGATTAATGGGAGAAGATTTGTGTTGGACTAGTCTTGGTGTACTAATTCTGGTGTACTTTTTAGCGATGTTGGGGTATGAATATTTTGATTGTTTAATCCATTTCCTCCCAGAAATAGTCTTTTCCTTTATCTCTTTCCTTCAGTGTTGTTCATAAAGGGAGGTACTGGATAAAATTTTCTCTCACCTTGTCCTATGTCCTTGAGGGCTTGATTTGTGACCAAGTCAGAACACTCACTCTTGGTCTCCACCATCAGGAGGAGGAATCATTTTTGAGTCACGTTAGTTGACCAACCTTAACATGGCTGAGTACCTGAGGTTTTTTATTTTTTCTTTTGTTTTCCAAATGTGTTAAGCTCCCAGGAGGGCTTGTCATAAGAAGTCCCATCCATCATGGACTTTTGTCATCCCAAGTCTTGTTACCTGGATAGGGCTGTGGCAACACGAGTCTTTTGCTTTCCTAAGCGTATTCCCGAGAGTACATATCTTATTTTGTTGGGGTGGGGGAAAAGATCATTGGGATTGGTTTTTCACTAAAGAGGCTGTTGGATTGAGTCACTTAGAATCAATACACCACTGGAAATTCTAATAGTCCATGGCCAGAAGATGGATTCTTTAAATTGGGACTTGTAATTTAAAAAATATTTTAGAGCTCTGTTATTCCAAACGGTTGATCAGAGGATTGAATGTCAAGGAAAGACACCTAATAGTGTTATGGCTAGCCTTAAAATTTCTTTTGACTAAATTAGAGAGCAACAATGTGACCTAAAACAAAGTTAAGCTTACAAAAAGTAAGCTCAAACTGCTTGCCTTCGGTCCTCTGAGAAAATAAGAATAAAAGCCGCTTTACCTTGTCATCGAATAGTTAAAAATTTTATGCTTTTACTGCTGCATCCTGGATTTAATTTCGGATGAGGGAAATAGCCTTATTTGTTTTGATGTTTGTGCAATTTTTGAGTTTTTGAGTTGCTCCTTCACCTCTTTGGAGATGCCTCATACATGCTTGACTAAGCTATAATCTTGGTTAAGGTTTATTAGTTTCATTTGGGAGGATACTTTTGGTTAAAAAAAAATCAAAAGCCAGAAATAAGAGCTGTTTGTCCTACCTAAATTTGATAATAAGAAATCTGAGGCCGGGCCCAGTGGTTCACTCCTGTAATCCCAGCACTTTGGGAGGCCGAGGCGGGTGGATCATGAGGTCAGGATATGGAGCCCATCCTAGCTAACACGGTGAAACGCCGTCTCTTCTAAAAATACAAAAAATTGGCCTGGCGTGGTGACGGGCGTCTGTAGTCCCAGCTACTCGGGAGGCTGAGGCAGGAGAATGGTGTGAACCCGAAAGGTGGAGGTTGCAGTGAGCCGAGATTATGCCACTGCACTCCAGCCTGGGCAACAGAGACTCCGTCTCAAAAAAACAAAACAAAACAAAACAAAATAAAAAACTGAAAGTGTTACAGTAGATAGCTGGTCAGACATGAGCAGGGTAGGAGAGATCCTTCCACTTCCCCCACACTAGAAATGTCAAGTGATCATCACCAGATGATGGTCAAGTCAGGTGGTTGTTAACTGTCTCTCTAAAATAATAATTTTTTGCAGGTAGTGCCGGGGAGGTACAGTCTCACAATAGGTAGAAAACACCTGCAACAGGTGATCAGCAGCTTCCCGATAAGTTCTCAGAAATTGAGCAAGTGGGCTCAAATATACGCATTAGGAAGCAACATAATAGAGTTTTCTGGTGTATGACCTTCAGGACTTTTTTTTTTTTTTTTTTTTTTTTTTCAAGTGGTGAGTGTGGTCATTCTTGTCTTCTTCCCCTGCTGAGAGTGAATGCTTTCAACTTTTTCTCATTCAGTATTATATTGGCTGTGGGTTTGTGTGCCAATTTTGCTGAGAGTTTTAATCATTAAATGGTGCTGGATATTGTCAAGTACCTTTTCAGTGTCTATTGAGAGGATCATGTGAGTTTTAAATTCTGTTTATGTGGTGTACCACATTTATTGACTTGTGTATGTGGAACCATTCCTGCATCCCTAATGTGAAACCTACTTGATCATGGTGGATTATGTTTTTGATGTGCTGTTGGCTTCAGTTAGCTAGTATTTTGTTAAGAATTTCTGGAGGCGGAGCAAGATGACCGAATAGTAACAGCTCCAGTCTCCAGCACTCAGCGTGAGCGACACAGAAGACAGGTGATTTCTGCATTTTCAACTGAGGTACTGGGTTCATCTCACTAGGGAGTGCCGGACAATTAGTGCTAGTCAGCTGCTGCAGCCCCATCAGCGAGAGCTGAACCAGGGCAAGGCATCACCTCACCTGGGAAGCACAAGCGGGAAGGGAATCCCTTTTCCTAGCCAGGGGAACTGAGACACACAACATCTGGAAAATCAGGTAACTCCAACTCCAATACTGCACTTTACCAAGGGTCTTAGCAAACGGGCATACTAGGAGATTATATCCCACTATCCCACACCTGGCTGGGAGGGTCCCACGCCCACGGAGCCTCCCTCATTGCTAGCACAGCAGTCTGCGATCTAACAAGGCAGCAGCCAGGCTGGGGGAGGGGTGCCCACCATTGCTGAGGCTTAAGTAGGTAAACAAAGCCGCTGGGAAGCTGTAACTGGGTGGAGCTCACAGCAGCTCAAGGAGGCCTGCATGTCTCTGTAGACGCCACCTCTGGTGACAGGGCACAGGTAAAGAACAACAACAACAACAACAACAACAAAAAGCTGCAGAAACCTCTGCGGATGCAAACGACTCTGTCTGACAGCTTTGAAGAGAGCAGTGGATCTCCCAACACGGAGGTTGAGATCTGAGAATGGAGAGACTGCTTGCTCAAGTGGGTCCCTGAGCCCTGAGTAGCCTAACTGGGAGACATCCCCCACTAGGGGCAGACTGACACCCCACACCTCAGGGGTGGAGTACACCCCTGAGAGGAAGCTTCCAAAGCAAGAATCAGACAGGTACACTCGCTGTTCAGCAATATTCTATTTTCTGCAGCCTCTGCTGCTGATACCCAGGCAAACAGGGTTTGGAGTGGACCTCAGGCAATCTCCAACAGACCTACAGCTGAGGGTCCTGACTGTTAGAAGGAAAACTAACAAACAGGAAAGACACCCACACCAAAACCCCATCAGTACGTCACCACCATCAAAGACCAGAGGCAGATAAAACCACAAAGATGGGGAAAAAGCAGTACAGAAAAGCTGGAAATTCAAAAAGTAAGAGTGCATCTCCCCCTGCAAAGGAACGCAGCTCATCGCCAGCAACGGATCAAAGTTGGACGGAGAATGACTTTGACGAGATGAGAGAAGAAGGCTTCAGTCCATCAAACTTCTCAGAGCTAAAGGAGGAATTATGTACCCAGCGCAAAGAAACTAAAAATCTTGAAAAAAGAGTGGAAGAATTGATAACTAGAATAATTAATGCAGAGAAGGCCATAAAGGAACTGACAGAGATGAAAACCATGACATGAGAAATACGTGACAAATGCACAAGCTTCAGTAACCGACTCGATCAACTGGAAGAAAGAGTATCAGTGATTGAGGATCAAATGAATGAAATGAAGTGAGAAGAGAAATCTAAAGAAAAAAGAAGAAAAAGAAATGAACAAAGCCTGCAAGAAGTATGGGATTATGTAAAAAGACCAAATCTACGTCTGATTGTGGTGCCTGAAAGTGAGGGGGAAAATGGAACCAAGTTGGAAAACACTCTTCAGGATATCATCCAGGAGAACTTCCCCAACCTAGTAGGGCAGGCCAACATTCAAATTCAGGAAATACAGAGAATGCCACAAAGATACTCCTTGAGAAGAGCTACTCCAAGACACATAATTGCCAGGTTCACCAAAGTTGAAATGAAGGAAAGAATCTTAAGGGCAGCCAGAGAGAAAGTCGGGTTACCCACAAAGGGAAGCCCATCAGACTACCAGCAGATTTCTTGGCTGAAACTCTACAAGCCAGAAGAGAGTGGGGGCCAATATTCAACATTCTTAAAGAAAAGAATTTTCAACCCAGAATTTCATATTCAGCCAAACTAAGTTTCATAAGTGAAGGAGAAATAAAATCCTTTACAGATAAGCTAATGCTTAGAGATTTTGTCACCACCAGGCCTGCCTTACAAGAGACCCTGAAGGAAGCACTAAACATGGAAAGGAACAACTGGTACCAGCCATTGCAAAACCATGCCAAAATGTAAAGACCATCAAGGCTAGGAAGAAACTGAATCAACTAATGAGCAATATAACCAGTTAATATCATAATGGCAGGATCAAGTTCACACATAACAATATTAACCTTAAATATAAATGGACTAAATGGTCCAATTAAAAGACACAGACTGGCAAACTGGATAAAGAGTCAAGATCCATCAGTTTGCTGTATTCAGGAGACCCATCTCACATGCAGAGACATACATAGGCTCAAAATAAAGGGATGGAGGAAGATCTACCAAGCAAATGGAGAACCATAAAAAAAAAAAAAAAAAAAAGCAGGGGTTGCAATACTTGTCTCTGATAAAACAGACTTTAAACCATCAAAGATCAAAAGAGACAAAGAAGGCCATTACATAATGGTAAAGGGATCAATTCAACAGGAAGAGCTAACTATCCTAAATATATATGCACCCAATATAGGAGCACTCAGATTCATAAAGCAAGTCCTTAGAGACTTACAAAGAGACTTAGACTCCCACACAATAATAATGGGAGACTTCAACACCCCACTGTCATCATTAGACAGATCAATGAGACAGAAATTTAACAAGGATATCCAGGAATTGAACTCATCTCTGAAGCAAGCAGACCTAATAGACATCTACAGAACCCTCCACCCCAAATCAACAGAATATACATTCTTCTCAGCACCACATCACACTTATTCCAAAATTGACCACATAATTGGAAGTAAAGCACTCCTCAGCAAATGTACAGGAATAGAAATTATAACAAACTGTCTGTCAGACCACAGTGCAATCAAACTAGAACTCAGGACTAAGAAACTCAATCAAAACCGCTCAACTACATGGAGACTGAATAACCTGCTCCTGAATGACTACTGGGTACATAACGAAATGAAGGCACAAATAAAGATGTTCTTTGAAACCAATGAGAGAAAGATACAACAAACTAGAATCTCTGGGACACATTGAAAGCAGTGTGTAGAGGGAAATTTATAGCACTAAATGCCCACTAGAGAAAGCTGGAAAGATCTAAAATTGACACTCTAACATCACAATTAAAAGAACTAGAGAGGCAAGAGCAAACACACTCAAAAGCTAGCAGAAGGCAAGAAATAACTAAGATCAGAGCAGAACTGAAGGAGATAGAGACACAAAAAACCCTCCAAAAAATCAATGAATCCAGGAGTTGGTTTTTTGAAAAGATCAACAAAATTGACAGACCGCTAGCAAGACTAATAAAGAAGAAAAGAGAGAGGAATCAAATAGATGCAATAAAAAATGATAAAGGGGATATCACCACCGACCCCACAGAAATACAAACTACCATCAGAGAATACCATAAACACCTCTACGCAAATCAACTAGAAAATCTAGAAGAAATGGATAATTTCCTGGACACTTACACTTTCCAAGACTAAACCAGGAAGAAGCTGAATCCCTGAATAGACCAATAGCAGGCTCTGAAATTGAGGCAATAATTAATAGCCTACCAACCAAAAAAAGTCCAGGACCAGATGGATTCACAGCTGAATTCTACCAGAGGTACAAGGAGGAGCTGGTACCATTCCTTCTGAAACTATTCCAATCAATAGAAAAAGAGGGAATCCTCCCTAACTCATTTTATGAGGCCAGCATCATCCTGATACCAAAGCCTGGCAGAGACACAACAAAAAAAGAGGATTTTAGACCAATATCCCTGATGAACATCGATACAAAAATCCTCAATAAAATACTGGCAAACCGGATCCAGCAGCACATCAAAAAGCTTTTCCACCATGATCAAGTGGGCTTCATCCCTGGGATGTAAGGCTGGTTCAACATACACAAATCAATAAACATAATCCAGCATATAAACAGAACCAAAGACAAAAACCACATGATTATCTCAATAGATGCAGAAAAGGCCTTTGACAAAATTCAACAGCCCTTCATGGTAAAAATGCTCAATACATTCGGTATTGAAGGAACGTATCTCAAAATAATAAGAGCTATTTATGACAAACCCACAGCCAATATCATACTGAATGGGCAAAAACTGGAAAAATTCCCTTTGAAAACTGGCACAAGACACAGATGCCCTGTCTCACCACTCCTATTCAACATAGTGTTGGAAGTTCTGGCTAGGGCAATCAGGCAAGAGAAAGAAATAAAGTGTATCCAGTTAGGAAAAAAAGAGGTCAAATTGTCCCTGTTTGCAGATGACATGATTGTATATTTAGAAAAGCCCATCATCTCAGCCCAAAATCTGCTTGAGCTGATAAGCAACTTCAGCAAAGTCTCAGGATACAAAATAAATGTGCAAAAATCACAAGCATTCTTATACACCAGTAACAGACAAACAGAGAGCCAAATCATGAATGAACTTCCATTCACAATTGCTTCAAAGAGAGTAAAATACCTAGGAATCCAACTTAGAAGGGATGTAAAGGACCTCTTCAAGGAGAACTACAAACCACTGCTCAGTGAAATAAGAGAGGACACTAACAAATGGAAGAACATACCATGCTCATGGATAGGAAGAATCAATAACGTGAAAGTGGCCATACTGCCCAAGGTAATTTATAGATTCATTGCCATCCCCATCAAGCTACCAATGAGTTTCTTCACAGAATTGGAAAAAACTGCTTTAAAGTTCATATGGAACGAAAAAAGAGCCCACATTGCCCAGACTATCCTAAGTCAAAAGAACAAAGCTGGAGGCATCACGCTACCTGACTTCAAACTATACTACAAGGCTACAGTAACCAGAACAGCATGGTATTGGTACCAAAACAGAGATATAGACCAATGGAACAGAACAGAGTCCTCAGAAATAATACCACACATCTACAGCCATCTGGTCTTTGATAAACCTGAGAAAAACAAGAAATTGGGAAAGAATTCCCTATTTGATAAATGGTGCTGAGGGAAAACTGGCTAGCCGTAAGTAGAAAGCTGAAACTGGATCCTTTCCTTACTCCTTATACAAAAATTAATTCAAGATGGATTAGAGACTTAAATGTTAGACCTAATGCCATAAAAACCCTAGAAGAAAACCTAGGTAATACCATTCAGGACATAGGCATGGGTAAGCACTTCATGTCTAAAACACCAAAAGCAATGGCAACAAAAGCCAAAATTGACAAATGGGATCTAATTAAGCTAAAGAGCTTCTGCACAGCAAAATAAACTACCATCAGAGTGAACAGGCATCCTACAGAATGGGAGAAAATTTTTGCAATCTACTCATCTGACAAAGGGCTAATATCCAGAACCTACAAAGAACTCAATCAAATTTACAAGAAAAAATCAAACAACCCCATCAAAAAGTGGGCAAAGTATATGAACAGATTTTTCTCAAAGGAAGACATTCATACAGCCAACAGACACATGAAAAAATGCTCATCATCACTGGCCATCACAGAAATGCAAATCAAAACCACAATGAGATACCATCTCACACCAGTTAGAATGGCAATCATTAAAAAGTCAGGAAACAAAAGGTGCTGGAGAGGATGTGGAGAAATAGGAACACTTTTACACTGTTGGTGGGATTGTAAACTAGTTCAACCATTATGGAAACAGTATAGCGATTCCTCAAGGATCTAGAACTAGAAGTACCATATGACCCAGCTATCCCATTACTGGGTATATACCCAAAGGATTATAAACCATGCTGCTATAAAGACACATGCACACGTATGTTTGTTGTGGCACTATTCACAATAGCGAAGACTTGGAATCAATCCAAATGTCCATCAGTGACAGACTGGATTAAGAAAATGTGGCACATATACACCATGGAATACTATGCAGCCATAAAAAAGGATGAGTTTGTGTCCTTTGTAGGGACATGGATGCAGCTGGAAACCATCATTCTCAGCAAACTATTGCAAGAACAGAAAACCAAACACCGCATGTTCTCACTCATAGGTGGGAACTGAACATGAGATCACTTGGATTTGGGAAGGGGAACATCACACACCGGGGCCTGTCATGGGGAGGGGGGAGGGGAGAGGGATTGCATTGGGAGTTATAGCTGATGTAAATGATGAGTTGATGGGTGCTGAGAAGTTGATGGGTGCAGCACACCAACATGGCACAAGTATACATATGTAACAAACCTGCACGTTATGCACATGTACCCTAGAACTTAAAGTATAATAATAATAAAAAAATTAAAAAAAAAATTTCTGCAACTGTGTGCATCAGGAATATTGGTGTGTAATTTTCTTTGTTATTTCCTTTTCTGGTTTTGTTATTAGGGTGATACTGGCTTCACAGAATGATTTAGGGAGAATTCCTTTTTCTAGCACATGGAATAGTGTCAAATGAATTGGTACCAAGTCTTCTTTGAATGTCTGGTAGAATTCAGCTGTGAATCTGTCTGGTCCTGGAATTTGTTTGTTGTTAATTTTTATATTATCTTTTCCATCTTGCTGCTTTTTGTTGATCTGTTCAGGGTTTCCAATTCTTTCTTATTCAATCTAGAAGGGTTTTATATTTCCAGGAATTTATTCATCCCCTCTAGGTTTTCTAGTGTATGCACATAAACGTGTTCTTAGAACCTTTGAATGATCTTTTGTACTTCTGTGGTGTTGGTGGTAATAGCTCCAATTTCATTTCTAATTGAGGTTATTTGGCTCTTCTCTCTTCTTGGTTAATCTTGCCAATGGCCTATCAGTTTCATTTATTTTTCCAAAAAGCCAGCTTTACATTTTATTTATATTTTGTATTATTTTGTTTCAACTTCATTTAGTTCTGCTCTGATCTTGGTTTTCTTTCTTTCTTCTGCTGGGTTTGGGTTTGGTGTGTTCTTGTTTCTTGAATTTCTAGACATGTAACCTTAGATTGTCTCTTTGTGCCCTTTCAGTCTTTTTGATGTATGCATTTAAGGCTATGAACTTCAGCACACTCTTTCCATAATTCCAGATGTTTTGATAGGATACATCATTATTGTTCAGTTCAAAGAATTTTTAAATTTCTATCTTGATTTCATATTTGGCCCAATGATCATTCAGGAGCAAGTCATTTAATTTCCATGTGTTTGCATGGTTTTGAAGATTCCTTTTGGAGTTGATTTCCAGTTTTATTCTATTGCTGTCTGAGAGAGTACTTCATATAATTTCAATTTTCTTAAATTTATTGAGACTTGTTTTGTGGCCTATCATGTGGCCTATCTTGAAGAAAGTTCCTTGTGCTGATGAATAGAATGTATATTCTATGGTTGTTGGGTAGAATATTCTGTAAATATCTCTTAAGTCTATTTACTCTAGGGCATAGTTTAAATCCATTGTTTCTTTCTTGACTTTCTGTCTTGATGACCTGTCTAGTGCTGTCACTGGAGTACTGAAGTCCCTCACTGTTATTGTGTTACTGTCTACCTCATTTCTTAGGTCTAGTAGTAATACTTATATAAATTTGGGGCTGGGTGCAGTGGCTCAAGCCTGTAATCCCAGCACTTTGGGAGGCTGAGACGGGCGGATCACGAGGTCAGGAGTTCGAGACCATCCTGGCTAACACGGTGAAACCCCGTCTCTACTAAAAAATACAAAATGCTACCCGGGCGAGGTGGCCGGCACCTGTAGTCCCAGCTACTCCGGAGGCTGAGGCAGGAGAATGGCGTGAACCCGGGAGGCGGAGCTTGCAGTGAGCTGAGATCCGGCCACTGCACTCCAGCCCGGGTGACAGAGCGAGACTCCGTCTCAAAAAAAAAATAAAAAATAAAAAATAAAAAAAATAAAAAAAAATAAATTTGGGAGCTCCAGTGTTAGGTGCATATGTATTTAGGACTGTGATATTTTCCTGTTGGACAAGTCCTTTTATTATTATATAATGTCCCACTTTTGTCTTTTTTAATTACTGTTGCTTTAAAGTTATTTTTTTTTAAATTATACTTTAAGTTCTAGGGTACATGTGCACAATGTGCAGGTTTGTTACATACGTATAATTGTGCCATGTTGGCGTGCTACACCCGTTAACTCATCATTTACATTAGGTATATCTCCTAATGCTATCCCTCCCTCCTAACCCCTCCCCACAATAGGACCTGGTGTGTGATGTTCCCCTTCCTGTGTCAAAGTGATCTCATTGTTCAATTCCCACCTATGAGTGAGAACATGCGGTGTTTGGTTTTCTGTTCTTGTGATAGTTTGCTGAGAATGATGGTTTCCAGCTGCATCCGTGTCCCTACAAAGGACACGAACTCATCCTTTTTTATGGCTGCACAGTATTCTTTGGTGTATATGTGCCACATTTTCTTAATCCAGTCTGTCACTGATGGACATTTGGGTTGATTCCAAGTCTTTGCTATTGTGAATAGTGCTGCAATAAACATACGTGTGCATGTGTCTTTATAGTAGCATGATTTATAATCCTTTGGGTATATACCCAGTAATGGGATGACTGGGTCAAAAGGTATTTCTAGTTCTAGATCCTTGAGGAATTGCCACACTGTCTTCCACAATGGTTGAACTAGTTTACAGTCCTACCAACAGTGTGAAAGTGTTCCTATTTCTCCACATCCTCTCCAGCACTTGTTGTTTCCTGACTTTTTCATGATTGCCATGCTAACTGATATGAGGTGGTATCTCATTGTGGTTTTGATTTGCATTTCTCTGATGGTTAGGGATGATGAGCATTTTTTCATGTGTCTGTTGGCTGCATAAATGTCTTCTTTTGAGAAATGTCTGTTCATATCCTTTGCCCACTTTTTCAATGGGGTTGCTTTTTTCTTGTAAATTTGATTGAGTTCTTTGTAGGTTCTGGATATTAGCCCTTTGTCAGATGAGTAGATTGCAACTCCCATTCCATATGTTGCCTGTTGACTGTGATGGTAGTTTCTTTTCCCGTGCAGAACTCTTTAGTTTAATTAGATCCCAGTTGTCAATTTTGACTTTTGTTGCCATTGCTTTTGGTGTTTTAAACATGAAATCCTTGCCCATGCCTATGTCCTGAATGGTATTGCCTAAGTTTTCTTCTAGGGTTTTTATGGTTTTAGGTCTAACATTTAAGTCTTTAATCCATCTTGAATTAATTTTTGTATAAGGTGTAAGGAAGGGATCCAGTTTCAGCTTTCTACTTTTGGCTAGCCAGTTTTCTGAGCACCATTTATTGAATAGGGAATCCTATTTTGGAATAAGTGTGATGTGGTGCTGAGAAGAATGTATATTCTGTTGATTTGGGGTGGAGAGTTCTGTCAATGTCTATTAGGTCCGCTTTTTGCAGAGTTGAGTTCAATTCCTGGATGTCCTTGTTAACTTTCTGTCTCATTGATCTGTCTAATGGTGACAGTGGGGCATTAAAGCCTCCCATTATTTTTGTAAGTCTCCTTGTAAGTCTCCAAGGACTTGCTTTACTAATCTGGGTGCTCCTATATTGGGTGCATATATATTTAGGATACTTAGCTCTTCCTGATGAATTGATCCCTTTACCATTATGTAATGGCCTTCTTTGTCTCTTTTGATCTTTGATGGTTTAAAGTCTGTTTTATCAGAGACTAGGATTGTAACCTCTGCTTTTCTTTGTTTTCCATTTGCTTGGTAGATCTTCCTCCATCCCTTTATTTTGTGCCTATGTGTGTCTCTGCATGTGAACAGTGTCTCCTGAATACAGCAAACTGATGGGTCTTGACTTTTTATCCAATTTGCCAGTCTGTGTCTTTTAATTGGACCATTTAGTCCATTTACATTTAAGGTTAATATTGTTATGTGTGAACTTGATCCTGTCATTGTGACATTAGCTGTTTATTTTGCTTATTAGTTGATGCAGTTTCTTCCTAGCGTCGATGATCTTTACATTTTGGCATGGTTTTGCAATGGCTGGTACCAGTTGTTCCTTTCCATGTTTAGTGCTTCCTTCAGGATCTCTTGTAGGGCAGGCCTGGTGGTGACAAAATCTCTCAGCATTTGCTTGTCTGTAAAGGATTTTATTTCTCCTTCACTTATGAAACTTAGTTTGGCTGGATATGAAATTCTGAGTTGAAAATTCTTTTCTTTAAGAATTTTGAATATTGGCCCTCACTCTCTTCTGGCTTGTAGAGTTTCTGCCGAGAGATCTACTGTTCATTTGATGGGCTTCCTTTTGTGGGTAACCCGACCTTTCTCTCTGGCTGCCCTTAACATTTTTTCCTTCATTTCTGCTTTGGTGAGTCTGACAATTATGTGTCTTGGAGTTGCTCTTCTCGAGGAGTACCTTTGTGGCATTCTCTGTATTTCCTGAATTTGAATGTTGGCCTGCCTTACAAGGTTGGGGAATTTCTCCTGGATGATATCCTGCAGAGTGTTTTCCAACTTGGTTCCATTTTCCCCGTCACTTTCCGGCACACCAATCAGATGTAGATTTGGTCTTTTCACATAATCCCATATTTCTTGGAGGCTTTGTTCATTTCTTTTTACTCTTTTTTCTCTACACTTCTTTTCTCACTTCATTTCTTTCTTTTGATCTTCAATCACTGATACTCTTTCTTTCAGTTGATTGAGTTGGTTACTGAAGCTTGTGCATTTGTCATGTAGTTCTCATATCATGGTTTTCATCGCTATCAGTTCTTTTAAGATCTTCTCTGCATTGATTATTCTAGTTATCCATTCATCCATTCTTTTTTCAAGGTTTTTAGTTTCTTTGTACTGGTTACATAGTTCCTCCTTTAGCTCTGAGAAGTTTGATTGACTGAAGCCTTCTTCTCTCAACTCGTCAAAGTCATTCTCCGTCCAGCTTTGTTCTGTTGCTGGTGATGAGCTGCCTTCCTTTGGAAGAGGAGATGCGGTCTGATTTTTTGAATTTCCAGCTTTTCTGCACTGCTTTTTCACCATCTTTGTGGTTTTATCTGCCTCTGGTCTTTGATGGTGGTGACGTACTGATGGGGTTTTGGTGTGGGTGTCTTTCCTGTTTGTTAGTTTTCCTTCTAACAGTCAGGACCCTCAGCTGTAGGTCTGTTGGAGATTGCCTGAGGTCCACTCCAGACTCTGTTTGCCTGGGTATCAGCAGCAGAGGCTGCAGAAAATAGAATATTGCTGGACAGTGAGTGTTGCTGTCTGATTCTTGCTCTCGAAGCTTCGTCTCAGTGTTGTACCCAGCCGTGTGAGCTGTGAGGTGTCGGTGTCGGTCTGCACCTCAGTTGAAAATGCAGAAATTACCTGTCTTCTGTGTCACTCACGCTGGGAGCTGGAGGCTGGAGCTGTTCCTATCCAGCCATCTTGGGCACCCCCGCTAAAGGTAGTTTTTTTTCTGATATAAGAATAGTTACTCCTGCTCACTTTTGTGGCCATTTGCATGGGGTGTCTTTTTCTACCCTTTTACCTTAAGTTTATATGACCCTTTATGGTTAGGGGAGTCTCTTGAGGGCAGCAGATACTTGCTTGGTGAATTATTATCAATTCTGCAATTCTGTATCTTTTAAGTAGAGCATTTACTCCACTTACATTCAATGTTAGTATTGAGATGTGAGGTACTGTGCCATTCATCCTGCTATTTGTTGTCTAAATACCTTGGTTTTATTCATTTATTTATTGTATTTGTGTTGTATAGGTCCTGTGAGATTCATGCTTAAAGAGGTCTGTGTTAATGTGTTTCCAGGATTTGTTTCAAGTTTCAGAGCTCAAAAGGAGCAGTTATTGTAGTGCTGGCTTGGTAGTGGCAAATTCTCTCAGCATTTGTTTGTCTGAAACAGACAGTTATCTTTCCTTTATTTATAAACTTTATTTTTGCTGGATATAAAATTCTTGGCTGATAATTTTTTTAAGGAGGCTGCAGATAGGTATGCATGCTCATTTGAGGTGTTCTTCCATTATTGTAGAATACTAAAATCACATGTGTTGAAAAGCATTTGGGATTATTTACTTAATTGATGAGTACTCATTTATTTTTATATTAATTTGATACCATATATAAACATAGGTATGGACATATACATATATGTGATACAACATAGAATATAGACATGTGCACATAAGGACAGAGGGAGACAGAAATGCTTTAGAGTTTTGATTTTAAAACTTTATTCATGGAACCCATAAATCTCACTATTAAAAAATCAGTTGAATTTAACCTGTACGTTTGTTAAGAGAAAAAATTAATATTTATCTGAGGAAGCCCTTGCTGAGTTTTAGAGAAAGTAGGTAGTAAATTTACATCTCAAAGCAGAGAGAGAGAGAGAGAGACAGAGACAGAGAGATAGAGAAAGAAGGAATTTGGGTGTGTTCAAGGAAGATTAAAAATAGATGCCAAGGTAACAAAAAGAAATAGAAATTTATAACAGGATTTTATAAGGAGACCAATGTTATTGACATACATAGCTTTTATTTTGGTGTTTTCCAACTGTACTCCAGGAAACACACTACACAGGCTCCCTTAAGTGCTGGTGGACCACTGCACATGCAGACAGACCACTTTAAGGGAAGAATCAGGGGAAAAGAGATGCAGACCCCAGAATTATGCCAACATACAAAAGCCTAAGTCAAAGGTCAAACCACACATGTGAAATCTCATCACCTGTTTGACCCTGTTTTAAGTGTACTTTACTTTCTTTAATTTCTGCTCTAAAGCTTTTAAATAAACTTTCACTCTTGCCATTAAGCTTGCCTCAGTCTCTTCTTCTGCCTTATGACCCTTAGTTGAATTCTTTCTTCTGAAGAAACAAAAATTGAGGCTGCTGCAGACTTTTACAGATTTGCTGCCATTAATATACTTCCGTGCCATTCTACATGATAGAATATATATATATTCTTATATCTAAGCATATAAATATATAACATATATATATATATTCATAGAGGCCTTGAATCTACATTCTTGCTGCACTTTATGTAAACAATCCAGGTATAAGACTAAAACTTATTTTGGAAACACATTGGTGCCATATGATTTCTATTTCATAAAAATGGGAAACGGGAGGGGGAAAATTATTTTTCAGAAGAAAACAACAGAAAAATGTTACTAAATTTTAAATGTGTTCTGTTTTTTTTTTTTTTTTGAATTTTGCTATTTACCTACAATTTGGACTTAATCCTAAATTTTTTCCTGGCTACAAGTTTCAAAACTAATGGTTTCAGAATTTTCTTCCATTTGTCTTCCATTTTCGTATATTATATATTAAAAGTGTGCTTTTATAATTTTTGTCATTTTTTAAAATTACACTTTTAAGTTCTGGGATACATGTGCAGAACCTGCAGGTTTGTTACATAGGTATACATGTGCCATAGTGTTTTGCTGCACCCATTAACCCATCATCTACATTAGGTATTTCTCCTAATGCTATCCCTCCCCTAGGCCCCCACGCCCCACAGGCCCCAGTGTATGATGTTCCCCTCCTTGTGTCCATGTGTTCTCATTGTCCAACTCCCACTTATGAGTGAGAACATGCGGTATTTGGTTTTCTGTTCCTGTGTTAGTTTGCTGAGAATGGTGGTTTTCAGCTTCATCCATGTCCCTGCAAAGGACATGAACTCATTCTTTATTATGGCTGCATCGAATTCCATGGTGTATATGTACCACATTTTCTTTATCTAGTCTGTCATTGATAGGCATTTGGGTTGGTTCCAAGTCTTTGCTATTGTGAATAGTGCTGCAATAAACATATGTGTGCATGTGTCTTTATAGTAGAATGATCTATAATCCTTTGGGTGTATACCCAGTAATGGGATTACTGGGTCAAATGATATTTCTTGTTCTAGAACCTTGAGGAATTGCCGCACTGTCTTCCACAATGGTTGAACTAATTTACACTCCCACCAACAGTGTAAATGTGTTCCTATTTCTCCACATTCTCTCCAGCGTCTGTTGTTTGCTGACCTTTTAATGATCACCGTTCTAACTGGTGTGAGATGTGGTATCTCATTGTGGTTTTGATTTGCATGTCCCTAATGACCAGTGATGATGAGCTTTTTTCATAATTTGTTGGTCACATAAATGTCTTCTTTTGAGAAGTGTCTGTTCATGTGCTTCACACACTTTTTGGTGTTTTTTTTTTTTCTTGTAAATTTGTTTAAGTTTCTTGTAGATTCTGGATTTTAGCCTTTTGTCAGATGGGTAGATTAAACCTTGCAAGCTGAAACTAGATGACTTATGTAAACTTCTGGAGAAATCATAGCAACTTATATATAGACAACCTTTGTGCCTGCTGATGAGTAGACTACACAAAAGGTGCACATGAACACTGGGTTCAGACTGCATTTCAGAGAATTGTGTCAGATTGCCATTGGAATTGGAAGATGCTTCAGAAACTCTAGAAAACCTAATCTATAAACTGCTCCAGACATTACAGGTGAGCCAACATACAACTGAAAGGGTTAGAGCGATGTTTGTCAAACAAATTGCTCTAATTGAAGCAGCATTTGTGTGACTTTAATAAGGTTCCAGGATTATACTGTCCCTTTGTTGCTGTGACTTTCCTTTGCCCTTTTCTGATTTGTCTTCATCCCCTTTTCCATGGGACGTGACTTCTGAAGAATGAGCCTTCCTAGTCATGTAGGATCAGATGAAACATACAGCCACAGGGGTCTCCTACAATGCTTTCTCTGAGAGCTTTTGAAGAATTGGGGGGCCAGGTGTGCTGGCACAGGCCTGCAATTCCAGCACTTTGAGAGTCCAAGGCAGGAGGATCACTTGAAACCAGGAGTTTAAGACCAGCCTAAGCAACAAAGGGAGACCATGTCCTTACTAAAAACATAAATCAAATTCGCCAGGTGCAGCAGTGCATGCCTATAGTCTCAGACACTTGGGAGGCTAAGGTAGAAGGACCGCTTCAGCCCAGGAGTTCAAGGCTGCAGTGAGTATACTCTAGTCTAGGTGACAGAGCAAGATTGTGTCTCTTAAAAAAAATAAAATAAAATAAAAAAGAAGAGAAAAAGAATGGGGTGAACAGGAAAGCCAAAGATCTCAGGCATCTCTGGATGATTGACTGAACAAATTGTTTTTTCTTGGCTTCAAAATCTTTCAAGATGTATATTTCTTTGTAAAAGAAAGATATACCGATTGTAACTTTAGGTGAGCAATCAAAATCTAGCTCCTAAAACTGAAGTATTTTAACTCTCATTCTGATAATATTTATTTTCTGAGGCACAGAAGAAAGACAAGATTAGATCAATTGTTTTTCTGCCCACTCCATCTCTTCCTACCTGCCTTCTCTCCTTTAATCAAATATATAAATCCTAAGCCTCCAGAAACCTCTTCAGAGAGAACACAAGCCACTGAGGTTTTTTGCAACTCATGTTTTCCCAGGTTACACCGTCAAACTCTGGCTCAATAAAACTCAACTGGTCAAGACTCTTGCCTCAGTCATTCATTCTGGATACCTACCATGAGTCCTGCAAAGCCCTTCAGTAATCTATTGCCTGTCTAGGTGATGTGTACCTAGGTGAGTCAGGTCTTCATGAGCCAAACACTCTTCTTCCTTTTCTGCCTTTCCAACCCTACCACTCAGTGCTGTGTGCTCTGATCTGACCCCAGCTCCCAGGTTGTTTGTGTTGGTCTAAGAAAGCAAGACCAGGAAGGGCAGATTGAGATGGAAGTAAGAGGCCAACAGCCGTGGAACATGGCAGGTGTGGCTGTCGTTGCTCAAAGCCACACTCCCTGGGTGCATTTTATGAATTTTTCTGAATTTGGAATCTTTTCCCTGTGTGTCTATCTAGAAACTCACCCTCCTTCTACTTTCTTCTCATTACACTTTCTTTTTCTAGTGAACTTGTTTATGTCCAGAGAATGGCGATGTGAATAGTTGACAATAGAATAGAAAATGACTTTTGTGAGACTTGGAACCTGGCCTTTCTTTTTTCCAAAAAGATCGAGGTTTCTAAAAGCTAGCTTTTATGCAGGGCTGTGCAGTTGTGAGTGTAGTGTTAGGGAACAGATGCATAAGTGAAGGATGAGACAGAAAACAAAATGCTGGCTGTCAAATCCTGAAAGTAAATGGGACAAATAACCAGAACCTACAAAGAACTCAAACAAATTTACAAGAAGAAACCAAACAACCCCATCAAAATGTGGGTAAAAGATATGAACAGACATTTCTCAAAAGAAGACATTCATACAGCCAACAGACACATGAGAAAATGCTCATCATCACTGATCATCAGAGTAATGCAAATAATCAAAACCACAATGAAATACCATCTCACACCTGTTAGAATGGCAATCGTTAAAAAGTCAGGAAACAACAAGTGCTGGAGAGGATGTGGAGAAATAGGAACACGTTTACACTGTTGGTGGGACTGTAAACTAGTTCAACCTTTGTGGAAAACAGTATGGCAATTCCTCAAGGATCTAGAACTAGAAATACCATTTGACCCAGGCATCCCATTACCGGATATATACCCAAAGGATTATAAATCATGCTGCTATAAAGACACATGCACACGTATGTTTATTGCAGCACTATTCACAATAGCAAAGACTTGGAACCCAGCCAAATATCCATCAGTGACAGACTGGATTAAGAAAATGTGGCACATATACACCATGGAATACTATGCAGCCATAAAAAGGATGAGTTCCTATCCTTTTTAGGGACATGGATGCAGCTGGAAACCATCATTCTCAACAAACTATTACAAGAACAGAAAACCAAACACTGCATGTTCTCACTCATAGTGGGAATTGAACATACGGGAATTGGAATTGGATACGGGAAGTGGAACATCACACACCGGGGCCTATTGTGGGGAGAGGGAAGGGCTCAGGGATGGCATTGGGAGTTATACCTGATCTAAATGACGAGTTGATGGGTGCTGACGAATGATGGGTACAGCACACCAACATGGCACGTGTGTACTTATGCAACAATCCTGCAGGTTGTGCACATGTACGTAGAATTTAAAGTGTAATAAAAAAATCATTTTTGAAGATGGATATCATTCAGGAGACCTTGTAAATCTTAGGTTGTCCTCTTACCAGATGAAGTGGAGGATGAGGTTAAATTATGGAGTTAGGTGACAGTGGGCACATACTTCTCTGCCACAGTTTTTAATTTTAATCTGTAAAAATGGGGATGGTGGCACTTAGGATTTTTTGTCATGACTGTGTAAAGCATTTAGGATGTGCCTGGTGCATAGTGAGTGCTGCATCAGTGTGTGAGCTATTATAATTATGGGAATAGGCAAAAGTGCCACCCTGGCCATCCAGAGTGGGGATGTAATTTCCAGTTAGGGTCCACGCAGGCCAGCTGGAGATGAAGCTGGTTAGTGGGAAGCTTAACTTCTGGGAGTGGAAGAATTTAGGAGGAGTAACTCATGCACAACATTCTGTAAACATTCCTTTACCCAACAGTAGGAATACTCAGAGTGGGTGTGGCTTCCGTGACAATCATTATCTCCTGGGAATCTAAGAATGTGTCCTAAAGTTGAATGGCTTTGATGTAAGCCAAGCCCAGAAATGGGCTTCAGGAGTGCCTTGCCAATAGCTTTCATCTTGAGAAAGGAAAGCATTAATCTTGCTAAAGGAATACCCTCTTCTGGCCCAGGCCATTAGTTTTGTTTTTGTACTGTCCTAATTTTTAAGGTGTAAGGAGAAAGTCTGAAGAAAAAAATAATGAAGTGCATGCATGAAATAGCAGGGTAGAATTGAGGCTGTTATGTGGAAGTTGAGACAAATCGTGTATAAATTTTTTGTGAACGTAAAAAGATTTCTTGTTGCAAACAGACCTCTCCATATAAATAATACCCATTGCCTTGAGTGGATAGCAGACTCTATCACAAGAACATACCATCAGAGTCATGAGAGAATGGGTAGTGTGGTTTCTTCAATTGGCAGGTTAGACGAGAAAGTTCCTGAGGAGAAAGGAGTTGAAGCAGAAGAGGGGTGAGAGCAAGAAAAATGGGATGGTGAAAGGAAAGGAGTGAAAGGAATGTTTACCGAGGGCTCATCAGGTACCAGGCTCTGTGACTAATGTCTTACACATGTTCATTTACTCTTCCACTGTCATTTTCTGATGCAGTAAGAGTCAGCCTTACACTGCAGATGAGGAAGGAGCCTGAGGGAGGTCAAATGAGTAGCCTAGGGTCATCCAGCCACTTCATAGCAGAGCTAGTATGTTTCACTGTGGTTTGTGCAGACAGAAAAGTGAGACATGGAAAGAAGGCAAAACATATTTTTGTTGTGGGTAATGTTTATGAAAGTGACCTGTATGACGCAGAATAATGGCCTCTTAAAAATGTCCACATCCGAGTTGTGTGCGGTGGCTCACGCCTGTAATCCCTCCACTTTGGGAGGTTGAGACGGGCATATCACAAGGTCAGGAGTTTGAGACCAGCCTGGCCAACATGGTGAAACCCTGTTTCTACCAAAAATGCAAAAATTACCTGGGCATGTTGGTGGGCACCTGTAAGCCCAGTTGCTTGTGAGACTGAGGCAGGAGAATCATTTGAACCTGGGAGGTAGAGGTAGCAGTAAGCCACGATCACCCCATTGCACTCCAGCTGGGGCAACATGAGTGAAACTCGGTCTTAAAAAAAAAAAATATATATATATATATATATAAAAACAATCCACATCCTAACTCTTGGAACACATACATTTACTTTTCTTGGCAGAAACACTGTTCAACGGTGATGAAGTTGGGTATCCTGAGATGGAAAACTTATTCTGGATTATCTAGGTGGCTCCCAGTGTCATCATAAAGGTGCTTGTAAGTGAAAGAGAAAGGCAGGAGGGTCAGGGTGAGAATGATGCAGCCTGATAGACTCCACTGGCCATTGCTTGCTGTGAACATGTGTGACAAGACAAAATTACAACTAATTTAATTCTAGACGTAATCGGCTTTTATTTGTGATTTATGAGTTGGGGCAGCTCTCCCTCTGTAGATACAGTGATAACTCCTCCTCAGCAATACAATGACAAAACAGTGGGTTTTGTCAAATGTGAATCAGTAAACAAAGCCCTAGAAATAAATTGATTGGTTAACATCAGGTACTTCAGGTCACTTTTTTTGGTAAAAGTTAAAGCAGAGGGGACTTCCTTATTATGCTCACTCAGGTACACTGGAATTGTCTTTTTACAGAAAAATATGATCTGTTTTGAGAGCTATCTGCTTCCTTAAAATTTCAGTGGGTGTATATAACATTTAGCATGTGTGGCTCTATTTTGGAGTGTCTGTACTCTAGCTTAGGTGAGAATATGACCAAAACTTAAAGCATTAGCATTAGTCTCAATAACCATAATTTTGGGCTTCCATCATTTCTTTTCTTTTCTTTTTTTAATTTGCTTTGTCTTAAAATGTTTTTTTTATACTTTGTGTTCTAGGGTACATGTGCACAACCTGCAGGTTTGTTACATTTGTATACATGTGTCATGTTATTGTGCTGCACCTGTTAACACATCATTTACATTAAGTGTATCTCCTAATGCTATCCCTCCCCACTTCCCTCACCCCACAACAGACCCCGGTGTGTGATGTTCCCCTTCATGTGTCGAAGTGTTCTCATTGTTCAATTCCCACCTATGAGTGAGATCATGTGGTGTTTGGTTTTCTGTTCTTTTGATAGTTTGCTAAGAATGATGGTTTCCAGCTGCATCCATGCCCCTCCAGAGGACATGAACTCATCCATTTTTTATGGCTGCATAGTATTCCATGGTGTATGTGTGCCACATTTTCTGAAACCAGTCTATCATTGATGGACATTTGGGTTGGTTCCAAGTCTTTGCTATTGTGAATAATGCCGCAATAAACATACGTGTGCATGTGTCTTTATAGCAGCATGATTTATAATCCTTTTGGTATATACCCAGTAATGGGATGGCTGGGTAAAAAGGTAATTCTAGTTCTAGATCCTTGAGGAATCGTCAGTCTTCCACAATGGTTGAACTAGTTTACAGTCCCACCAACAGTTTAAAAGTGTTCCTATTTCTCCATGTCCTCTCCAGCACCTGTTGTTTCCTGACTTTTTCATGATCACCATTCTAACTGGTGTGAGATGGTATCTCATTGTGGTTTTGATTTGCGTTTCTCTGATGGCTAGTGATGATGAGCATTTTTTCCTGTGTCTGTTGGCTGCATAACTGTCTTCTTTTGAGAAGTGTCTTTTCATATCCTTTGCCCACTTTTCGATGGGGTGGTTTTTTCTTGTAAATTTGTTTGAGCTCTTTGTAGGTTCTGGATATTAGCCCTTTGTCAGATGAGTAGATTGCAAAAATTTTCTCCCATTCTGTAGGTTGCCTGTTGACTCTGATGGTAGTTTCTTTTGCTGTGCAGAAGCTCTTTAGTTTAATTAGAGCCCATTTGTCAATTTTGGCTTTTGTTGCCATTGCTTTTGGTGTTTTAAACATGAAATCCTTCCCCATGCCTATGTCCTGAATGGTATTGCCTGGGGTTTCTTCTAGGGTTTTATGGTTTTAGGTCTAACATTTAAGTCTTTAATCCATCTTGAATTAATTTTTGTATGAGGTGTAAGGAAGGGATCGAGTTTCAGCTTTCTGCTTATGACTAGCCAGTTTTCCCAGCACCATTTATTAAATAGGGAATCTTTTCCCCATTTCTTGCTTTTGTCAGGTTGGTCAAAGATCAGATGGTTGTAGATGTGCAGTAGTATTTCTGAGGGCTCCATTCTATTCTCTTGGTCTATATTTCTGTTTTGGTACCAGTACCATGCTGTTCTGGTTACTGTAGCCTTGTAGTATAGTTTGAAGTCAGGTAGCGTGATGCCTCCAGCTTTGTTCTTTTGGCTTCGGATAGTCTTGGCAATGTGGGCTCTTTTTTGGTTCCATGTGAACTTTAAAGTAGTTTTTTCCATTTCTGTGAAGAAAGGCATTAGTAGCTTAATAGGGATGGTGTTGATTCTGTAAATTACCTTGGGCAGTACAGCCATTTTTATGTTATTGATTCTTCCTCTTCGTAAGCATGGAATGTTCTTCCATTTGTGTCCTCTTTTATTTCATTGAGCAGCGGTTTGTAGTTGTCCTTGAAGAGGTCCTTCACATTCTTTGTAAGTTGCATTCCTAGGTATTTTATTCTCTTTGAAGCAATTGTGAATGGGAGTTCATTCATGATTTGGCTCTCTGTTTGTCTGTTATTGTTGTATAAGAATGCTTGTGATTTTGGCACCTTGATTTTGTAACCTGAGACTCTGCTGAAGTTGCTTATCAGCTTAAGGAGATTTATGGTTGAGATGATGGGGTTTTCTAAATATACAATCATGTCATCTGCACACAGGGACAATTTGACTTCCTCTTCTCATAATTGAATACTCTTTATTTCTTTCTCTTGCCTGATTGCCCTAGCCAGAACTTCCAACACTATGTTGAATAGGAGTGGTGAGAGAGGGCATCCCAGTCTTTTTCCAGTTTTCAAGGGGATTGTTTCCAGTTTTTGCCCATTCAGTATGATATTGGCTGTGGGTTTGTCATAAGTAGCTCTTATTATGTTGAGATATGTTCCATCAATACCGAATTTATTGAGAGTTTTTAGCATGAAGGGCTGCTGAATTTTGTCAAAGGCCTTTTCTGCATCTATTGAGATAATCATGTGGTTTTTGTCTTTGGTTCTGTTTATATGTTGGATTACATCTGTTGATTTGCATAGGTTGAACCAACCTTGCATCACAGGGATGAAGCCCACTCCATCATGGTGGATAAGGTTTTTGATGTGCTGCTGGATTCAGTTTGCCAGTATTTTGTTGAGGATTTTTGCATCAATGTTGATCAGGGATATTGGTCTAAAATTCTCTTTTTTTGTCATGTCTCTGCCATGCTTTGGTATCGGGATGATGTTGGCCTCAAAATGAGTTAGGGAGGATTCCCTCTTTTTCTATTGATTGGAATAGTTTCAGAAGGAATGGTACCAGCTCCTCCTTGTACCTCTGGTAGAATTTGGCTGTGAATCTGTCTGGTCCTGAACTTTTTTTGGTTGGTAGGATATGAATTATTGCCTCAATTTCAGAACCTGTTATTAGTCTATTCAGGGATTCAACTTCTTCCTCGTTTTGTCTTGGGAGAGTGTTTGTGTCCAGAACTATATTCATTTCTTCTAGTTTTTCTAGTTTATTTGCGTAGAGGTGTTTATAGTATTTTCTGATGGTGGTTTGTATTTCTGTGGGGTCAGTGGTGATATCTCCTTTATCATTTTTTATTGCATCTATTTGATTCTTCCTTGTTTTCTTCTTTATTAGTCTTGCTAGCAGTCTATCAATTTTGTTGATCTTTTCAAAAAGCCAGCTCCTGGA
This sequence comes from Piliocolobus tephrosceles, assembly GCF_002776525.5. Classification (NCBI taxonomy): domain Eukaryota; kingdom Metazoa; phylum Chordata; class Mammalia; order Primates; family Cercopithecidae; genus Piliocolobus; species Piliocolobus tephrosceles. The sequence continues at coordinate 15,156,246 of NC_045454.1, read as the reverse complement.
TTCATTGATTTTTTGGAGGGTTTTTTGTGTCTCTATCTCCTTCAGTTCTGCTCTGATCTTAGTTATTTCTTGCCTTCTGCTAGATTTTTAATGTGTTTGCTCTTGTTTCTCTAGTTCTTTTTATTGTGATGTGATGTTAGAGTGTCAATTTTAGATCTTTCCAGCTTTCCCTTGTAGGTGTTTAGTGCTATAAATTTCTCTCTACACACTGCTTTAAATGTGTCCCAGAGATTCTGGTATGTTGTGACTTTGTTCTCATTGGTTTCTAAAAACATCTTTATTTCTGCCTTAATTTCGTTATGTACCCAGTAATCATTCAGGAGCAGGTTGTTCAGTTTCCATGTAGTTGTGCGTTTTGAGTGAGTTTTTAAATCCTGAATTCTAGTTTGAATGCACTGTGGTCTGAGAGACAATTTGTTATGATTTCTGTTCTTTTGCATTTGCTGAGGAGTGCTTTACTTCCATCTCTGTGGTCAATTTTGGAATAAGTGCAATGTGGTGCTGTGAAGAATGTATATTCCGTTGATTTGGGGTGGAGAGTTCTGTAGATGTCTCTTAGGTATGCTTGGTGTAGAGCTGAGTTCAATTCCTGGATATCCTTGTTAACTTTCTGTCTCATTGATCTGTCTAATGTTGACAATGGGGTGTTTAAGACTCCCATTATTATTGTGTGGGAGTCTAAGTCTCTTTGTAAGTCCCTAAAGGCTTGCTTTATGAATCTGGGTGCTCCTATATTGTGTGCATATATATTTAGGATAGTTAGCTCTTCCTGATGAATTGATCCCTTTACCATTATGTAATGGCCTTCTTTGTCTCTTTTGAT
>NC_045454.1:15104478-15105423 GCF_002776525.5 Piliocolobus tephrosceles | reverse complement strand
ATTGATCCCTTTACCATTATGTAATGGCCTTCTTTGTCTCTTTTGATCTTTGATGGTTTAAAGTCTATTTTATCAGAGACTAGGATTGCAACCCCTGCTTTTTTTGGTTCTCCATTTGCTTGGTAGATTTTCCTCCATCCCTTTATTTTGAGCCTATGTATGTCTCTGCATGTGAGATGGGTCTCCTGAATACAGCAGACTGATGGGTCTTGACTCTTTATCCAGTTTGCCAGTCTGTGTCTTTTAACTGGAGCATTTAGTTCATTTACATTTAAGGTTAATACTGTTATGTGTGAACTTGATCCTGCCATTATTATATTAACTGGTTATTTTGCTCGTTATTTGATGCAGTTTCTTCCTAGCCTCGATGGTCTTTACATTTTGGCATGTTTTTGCAATGGCTGATACCGGTTGTTCCTTTCCATGTTTAGGGCTTCCTTCAGGGTCTCTTGTAAGGCAGGCCTGGTGGTGACAAAATCTCTAAGCATTTGCTTATCTGTAAAGGATTTTATTTCTCCTTCACTAATGAAACTTAATTTGGCTGGATATGAAATTCTGGGTTGAAAATTCTTTTCTTTAAGAATGTTGAATATCAGCCCCCACTCTCTTCTGGCTTGTAAAGTTTCTCCTGAGAGGTCTGCTGTTAGTCTGATGGGCTTCCCTTTGTGGGTAACCCGACCTTTCTCTCTGGCTGCCCTTAAGATTTTTTCCTTTATTTCAACTTTGGTGAATCTGGCAATTATGTGTCTTGGAGTTGCTCTTCTGGAGGAGTATCTTTGTGGCGTTCTCTGTATTTCCTGAATTTGGATGTTGGCCTGCCCTACTAGGTTGGGGAAGTTCTCCTGGATGATATCCTGAAGAGTGTTTTCCAACTTGGTTCCATTTTCCCCCTCACTTTCAAGCACCCCAATCAGACGTAGATTTGGTCTTTTTACATAATCCCAT